>NC_080177.1:65252447-65552447 GCF_950295315.1 Erinaceus europaeus
CCTCCTCAATCGCTATCGAACAGGCCATGGCCGGTGCGCCACTATGTTCCATCGCTGGGGAGCCAGAGATGACCCGAACTGCCCCTGCGGCTCCAGACAGACTATGACCCACATAGTCAACGACTGCCACCTCTCCAGATTCAAAGGAGGTCTCAAAACTTTACATCAGGCTCAACCTGACGCTGTTGACTGGCTACGGAAGAAGGGCAAACACTAGAAGAAGAAATTGTCATTTTTAGTAAATGCTCCCAACACGCTAAAATGACCCCAGTAGTAAAAGCTACCCCTCATAAAAAAGTGAAGTTTGGCTTGATGTAATCTCTAAATTTTTGATATAATTTAGTTCATATTTCCCTTTCACATGAAAATTTTATATTGTGCATATTTGTAACTAAATTTAGATATATTCTATATATGCTTATAAACATACTGTTTGCAAAAGGCTTTAACACAATGGGCTGAAACTCTGTGTTCCTTAATGTTTTAATAACACTTGAAAACTGTTCATGTATATCTCTCTAAATTAGCATCTATATAGATTTGGGTTCTTTTTCTTGAAATAGTACATAGCAAGTTTGTATCAGATTGTATTCACCTGGTTTTCTATTGAAGTAAAATCAAACATGCTTTTTAGTTTTACTGAATCAGATAGACAGCTCACTTGGATAGTATGCTTTTTGGCCATATGCATGACCCAAGTTTGAGCCTGGCCTCCACTGCTTTAAATAAAGCTTCAGTGTTAATAATAAAGCTTTCAGTTCTCTAATTGTCTCAAGGTACTTATTATTTTTCTTGAGGTTCTCATCTGTTGTTTCACTAATACTACTATTCCTTTGATCCAAAGTTGTTTTCACTTCTGTTATTAATAAGTTTATTATTGCTTGCATACTTTTCTTATCTATGTTTCCTTCTGGCTGATTTGTAGTTTCTTCTGGTCTTTTGTCTTCATTCATTGTAGTAGCAGTTTTATTTGCTCTTGATCTATCCATTTTTTTATTAATGTGTTTCTTATTTTTATGTTCTGTTGTTCCTCTGTTGTTGTGTTTTGAGTACAAGCCACGCTATACTAAATACCTTTAATACAAATGCAGTCACCAACCTCAGAAATTACAACAATAGTAACTGAAGCAAGGACTGAAGCAGTTTAACCAACAGTTAGGCCAACAATGTCTACAGTTCAAGAAAAAATAGCAACCAAATCCAAATAAAAAAGAAAGAGAAAGGAAAAAAGGGATAGCAGGAATAGACACTTATGCAAATCTACTGTCCACTGTAAATTATAGGGGTAGCAAAAGGAGAAAGGGAAGTAGAGCAGAGACACACACAAAGAGAGTCCACCCTGAGTCAGATTTCTTCCCTGAAATAATTCACAAAAGAGTATCAATTAATATGAGAGGGGAAAATTTATTATATGTCTAGAACTTTTTAAAACACAGACTGAGTCTTTTTAATACATAGGCTGAGTCTTTGATATGTTGACTCTCTCAAAAGCCTAGACCAGGGAGAACAGAAGCAACCGGTGGCACTGCTATATACAAGATGCTGGTATTATACAGCAAACCCTAACAAAGGGACTTTTCAAAGTTAACCCAATTACCAAATAATGTGATGATAACAATAACTATCTATTGTCTTCTTGAACCCTAAGACAGCAGGAACCTCACATTTCCACTATAGAGCCTATATTTCCCTCAGTCCTGGAACCTCAGGGTGGGGCCCACTCTCCTGCATGCTTCTCCCAATTCATATAAAAAAATATTGCATCTGCCGATCACAACCTAATCAACATAATGAGTGCCACCCCAGCATGCTTCACTTCAGACTGTGTCCAGAGACTTCAGGTGGGGAATGACAACACTTCAGCTTCATCACTCGGGTGAGACCTTTACTTTCATAGTATTCTCTAATTCCATTCCAGGTGGTCCACTCCCCAATAAAGTCCCCAAACCTAGATATAGACCAGGTCCCCTGAGATAGAGCATATGTTCACACGTGTACATAAACCAGGGAAAAATATATACCTGAAAGCAGAAGTACCCAAAAGTCTTCCAAAAGTACCCCCCCCCCAACACTTCATCTGCACTATTCCAGCCTTTAGGTCCATGATTGTTGAACAATTTGTTTGGCTTTGTATGTTAACTCTCTTTTCAGCCACCAGGTTCTAGATGCCAGCATGATGTCGACCAGACTTCCCTGGACAGACGACCCCACCAATGTGTCCTGGAGCTCCGCTTCCCCAGAGCCCCACCCTACTAGGGAAATAGAAAGGCAGAATGGGAGCATGGACCGACCAGTCAATGCCTATGTTCAGTGGGGAAGCAGTTACAGAAGCCAGACCTTCTACCTGCTGCAACCCACAATGACCCTGGGTCCATACTCCCAGAGGGATAGAGAATGGGAAAGCTATCAGGGGAGGGGATGGGATAGGGAGACTGGGTGGTGGGAATTGTGTGGAGTTGTACCCCTCCTATCCTACGGTTTTGTTCATGTCTCCTTTCTTAAATAAATAAATAAATAAAAATACTGTTTTCGGGAGGGGGGTCGGGGGGAAGCGCAGAAGGTTGAGTGGTAGTGCAGAGGTTTAAGGCCAAAGCACATATGGCGGGAAGCACAAGGACCTGCATAAGGATCCCAGTTTGAGCTCAACTCCCCCACCCCCCGCAGGTGAGTCACTTCAAAGGCAGTGAAGCCAGTCTGCAGGTGTCTATCTTTCTCTCCCCCTCTCTGTCTTCCCCTCCTCTCTCCATTTCTCTCTGTCCTATCCAACAATGACTACATCAGTAACAACAACAATAGTAACTACAACAACAATAAAACAAGAAAGGCAACAAAAGGGAAAAACAAACAATAACAAAATTACTGTTTTCGCTGGCTAAGTACACACATTTCCATGCTCAAGGAACATTCCCCATCTGTAGGGAAGATATTTCACAAGTGGTGAAGTAGGTCTACAAAAATGTATCTTTTTTTCTCCCTGTCTTTCTACTCCTCCCTCTTTCTACTCCTCCCTTCTCAGTTTCTCTGTTCTATCAATCAAATAAAATAGAAATAAAAAATAAAAAGGAAAAAACGGTCACCCCGATTCATAGTGTTGGTATGGAACCCCAGAGGTAGTCCTGGTAGCAAAATAAAAATAAATTAAAAATATTTTTATCATTTATTGGTGGACTAGAAAGATAATTCATCTTTCATCTGCATACGGTGCCTGCTTTATTCTGCAGTTGAACCAGCTTCTAGCCTGACTTCCACAATACAGGAACAACTTACAATGCTGTGGTATCTTTTTATTTCTCCCTTTGTTTCTTTGTTCCTGTCCTTCTACTTGAAAAGATTGACCTGGAGCTGTGATGTTCTGGTGATGACAAAATACAATGTTGGTATATTTCTACCACCCATTCAAAAAATAAAGGACACTAAACTTTTTAATTTTGCTAACTTATCAGAAAAGCAGATGTAACAACTTCCCCGACCTTCCTTCCTTCCTTCCTTCCTTAGAACAAGAACTCTGTTCAGGAATATGCAGTCCAGGGATCAAACTCCAGACTCCACATGTGCAAATCCTGTGCTCTATCCTCTAAGTCACGTCCTGGCTGAAATACATTGTTTAACCTAGTTTTTTATTATTATTATTCTTTTTAATTTTTTTTATCATTTTAATTTATTTATTGGATAGAGACAGCCAGAAATCAAGAGGGAAGAGGATGATAGAAAGGAAGACACGGGAGTCGGGCTGTAGCGCAGCGGGTTAAGCGCAGGTGGCGCAAAGCACAAGGACCGGCATAAGGATCCCGGTTCAAACCCCGGCTCCCCACCTGCAGGGGAGTCGCTTCACAGTCGGTGAAGCAGGTCTGCAGGTGTCTAACTTTCTCTCCTCCTCTCTGTCTTCCCCTCCTCTCTCTACTTCTCTCTGTCCTATCCAACAATGACAACAACAATAATAACTACAACAATAAAAAAACAACAAGGGCAGCAAAAGGGGATAAATAAATAATAAAAAAAGAAAGGAAGACACACAGAGAGACACCTGCAGCAATGCTTAACCACTCGCAAGGCTATTTATTCCCTGTAAGTGGGGACTGGGGGCTCTAACCCTGGTCCTAGTGCATTGTAGCATGTGTGCTCAGCCAGGTGCACCATCACCCAGGCCCATTATTAATTTTGCATACAGGATATTTGCTTTATTTTTTTGCCACCACCATAGTTATCTCTGGGGTTTGACATCTACATGAATACACTGTTCTCAGTAGTCACTTTCTTTTTCTCTGACAAAGGGTGAGAAAGAAAGTGTAAGAAAAGGATAGTAACACAGAGAGAGAGAGAAAAAAAAGGGACACCTGCAGCACTGCCCAACCAATTGTGAAGCTTCCTGCTGCAGGTGGGAACCTGGGCCTTGACCCAAGTCCTCTTCACACATGGTAATGGGTGATCTATCAGGTAAGCCACCACACCACTTAACCCAGAGAGCATATTTATATTGTTTAAAGTCAATAGAAAGACATGTGAATCTCAATCCACAGGTTGTAGTTTATTGAAGAGACAGAGAACATAAAAATTCAATTTACCCTGGAGAGATGATTTCTATTGACAATTAAGCAACAGAAAGTGGTTATCAAATAACAGTTAATAACAAAATTACAACTATTAGTTTTATTTTAGCTATCTCAGGACATTTTAGCATCCCTCCCATTATTTCATTTTAAAATTGTTTTCTTTAAATCAGAAAACCATTAAGATATGTAGACAAAATTTCATTGACCCTACTCACATAAAATACATTCATCTGTACTCTTAAGAATAATACAATTTGGTGGCGGGCAGTAGCACAGTGGGTTAAGCATAGGTGACGCTAAGCACAGGGCTGGGGTCACAGTTCTAGCCCCCGGCTCCCCACCTGCAGGGAGGTTGCTTCACAAGCAGTGAAGCAGGTCTGCAGGTATCTATCTTTCTCTCCCTTTCTGTCTTTCCCTCCTCTCTCCATTTCTCTCTGTCCTATCCAACAACAACAACAACAGCAATAGCAACAATAACAATAATAACAACTACAAAGACAATAAGAGCAACAGAAATGGAAAAAAAATAGCCTCCAGGAGCAGTGGATTCATGGTGCAGGCACTGAGCACCAGCAATAACCCTGGAAGCAAAATAATAAAATAATAATAATAATAATACAATTTAATGATGAGACTGAGATTTAAAGCAAAAATTTAGTGTTGATGGCACTCCATGGACTTCACAAATACGGATGAAGTAAAATAGGAGAATGTTTGATGAGTTGCAAAACCCTACGCAGAGCAGCAAAAGGATTGCTTTTTATATTTCCAGTACACACAGGCACCTTCCTATAATCATGATTATTATCCTGTTATCAAAGATAGCATTATAGGATGTAAGAAAATTGTACAATCATCAGCAAGGAAGCCAAATTCATTGTGGTCAGCAAATTAGGAAAGATAAGGAAGCAAAGTTTACCACACAAATAGAAACTGATAATGGAAAGAAAGCAATCAGTTTCCCTCAAGATTGGTCACCAACAAAGAGTGCAAAAGAAAAGCATTAAAGATCTGTGCAGCTTTATAGGACTACAGCTGACTCACAATGCTCCCTATCTCTGATGCTATTCTGCTGGTAGAATTTGACCTTAAGAAGCACTTTCTTGAGATAATAACAATGATTTATGTACACTTAAAACCAGAAGACTTACAGAGTTTCACACAAATAGTTTGTATTTTCAGAAAACTAAGCTTAGTTCCAAGTACAATGCCACCAAAAAGAAATAGCAGTAAAATGTACATATTTTTGTAAATTATAGTTCTATTTTCAACTTGCATATTTGGTCAGGAGCATAAGTACCCAATAGCTTAAGCATATGAAGTATTTTTCACACATGGAAAATAAAACACATATATACACACTTATATACACACATATATACACACTTATTTCAAGCCATCAAATTCCTCATCACCAAATACATACAAACTAGTCAAATTCACATATGGATGCATTTATTTGGCTCTGTTTCAAAACTGAAGTTTCATTGCCACTACTTTGACTGACTTTTATTATCTGGGTTTACAGTGGGAAATAAGTGACTCATAGGTGTCAAGTTCTCTGGCATTAGTATCTAACTTGATAACCCACATAAATCTGTGCGGTGGAATATTCAATCCCTGCTCAAGTTCACTTCATGGATGGGATTTCTGGAGCTGAATTTGACAGCTACAATTTCCTAATTTTCCAAATCTTCTAAATTGTGAAAGCATCAGAAAGTGCTGCTTATTATGTTATTCTTCATTGTCACATTTTACCTCTTGATCACCAGTGATCTAAAGATTATTTTATTTCCTAAACTCATAATGAATGCCATTAACACGATTTTTCTCTCTTTTGTTAATTCTACAGGTTATCTTTATAGAAACTACAGCTTAAAATTTGAAGTAATAGATGAATGATGCTTTTCAGTATTCTAAAACTAGTCACTTATTAAGAAGAAGCATCAATCATTAAGAGCTGCTAAATTAAACTGGTAAGGCACATACCAATACTTCTCTGCCTTCTAACTTCCATAGAGATCATGAAACCATGGAACCATGGAGATGACATAAATAGGCAGCTCTAAGAGGGAAGACATAACACTTCCTTCATGTTTGCCTCCACTGCTCATAGTATTGGTATTGTAACAAGGGAAAGCTCTCAGAATTTCATGATTCACCACTTTCTTATAGAACCAAAAAGACAGTATTTATCCAGAAAGACTGATGTTTGAATTCCAAACTAGTAGCACAGCATTATAAAATTTGTAGAGTGAACCTAAACCCAATATGAAGTGCAAGTTAAAGTAAAGAAAATGTCGGGTGTCAGAAAAATATGAGAGTTGGCATTTATATATGGTTATCTACAAGATTAGGTAGCATCCAAGTGGTGGTATACAACACTACCATGCATCTTCGACCACTCGCTTATTATAAGAGCAGGGGTGTGCTTTGAAAAATCAAGAGGACTAAATGGAAACAACATATTCTAAACTTGCTAATACAAAATACATAATACTGTAAGTGCCTATATAGACTATAAATGCTTCCTTTAGAATGGAAGCAATTTCACTTTCTCCAAAGTACTTTGTATTGAATGGCTAGTATGGGCACATTCTTTTTCTTCAATATGACTTCATTTATTGTAGCAGTCTAACAACTGTCAGATATTTTAGAAATAGTGCTAATATGGGCAAACACTAGAAAATCTTTAAAGCTTAACAAGAGGAAAACTTTATAGAGTGTGAAAAAAATCCTATTGCATTCATATCTTCATTTTTCCCTTGGTGATTTTTATGTTAGAATGACTGCTGTGATTTTAATACTAATGCAATCTTCTCACCCAGTCCTAGGACAGGGAAAAAAAGTATTATTATGGTTTTAAAATAATATGCACGGTTCTCTATTAGAAAGATTTATGACTGTCAGGAAATCTTTGAGTTGTAGATATTTTACTCTTCAAAGTTTTATACTCTCAAGCACTTCTTTGCTTAAATGTAGTTAATTAAGGATAGAAACGTAAGTAAATGCAGGATGCATTACTTTTGCATTATGTTTTCCTAATTTTGGACAATAAGGAGATACAGAGGTTAATTACTCTGCAAACATGGAAATATACACTTACAATATCCCTGTACATTTACAATTGGCTGGGAAGGGAATTGTATGTAGAGTCCATTTTGCATAATTATTTGTAGAACATTACAGATGAGAACTTCCCAAATAAAAGGCATTACTAAAGGACAAGTTTCTTGATTAAGAAGGTACATTTACAGTAAATACCATTAACCATTATCTACTAAATTAATTAAAAGGATTAAGGAGGTGTTCCTATATCCATGATGTATTTCAAGTACTTGGTTTTCTTAAGATTTAATTTTTATTATTTGTTTATTTTTAGTGAAAGAGAAATACAGAGAGAAAGAGATACCAAAACACTGTTTAACTCTGGATGGTGGTGGTGCTGGGGATCCAACCTGGAACCTCAGAGCCTCAAACATGAAAATCTTTTGTATAACCATTATACTATCTCTGTAGCCATTGAATACTAATGATGTACAGTGGTGCTAGAAAGGCAGAGGGACACAGAGAGAGAGAGAGAGAGAGAGTAAAAGAGACTACAGCATCAAAGCTTTCCTTAATGAAGCATTCATATTTTTTACTGATTTTAGATAACTGTTTCTTTTCCTAAGTGCTTTCTGTATTTTTCAACTCCTCTAACAAATACATGCACAGGTTTCATTTAAAATATATAAAATGGGGCCGGGCAGTCGTGCAGTGGGTTAAGCACACATGGCGCAAAGAGCAAGGGTGGGTGTAATGACCCCAGTTCGGCCCGGCTCCCCACCTGCAGGGAAGGTCGCTTCAAAAGCGGTGAAGCAGGTCTGCAGGTGATTATCTTTCTCTCCTCCTATCTGTCTTCCCTTCCTCCCTTGATTTGTCTCTGTCTTATCCAACAACAACAATATCAATGACAACAGTAACAATAATAACAAGGGCAACAAAAAAGGGGGAGAATGGCCTCCAGGAGCAGTGTATTCATAGTGCAGGCAATGAACCCCAGCAATAACTCTGGAGGCAAAAAATTAAAAAATGAATAAAAAATATAAAACAAGATAAATACAGGGGGTCGGGCGGTGGCGCAGTGGGTTAAGCGCACGTGGTGAAAATTGCAAGGACCGGCATAAGGATGCCGGTTGGAGCCTCCAGCTCCCCACCTGCAGGGGAGTCGCTTCACAGGCAGTGAAGCAGGTCTGCAGGTGTCTTTCTCTCCCCCTCTCTGTCTTCCCCTCCTCTCTCCATTTCTCTCTGTTCTATCCAACAACGAACAACATCAACAATGGTAATAATAATAACCACAACGAGGCTACAACAAGGGCAACAAAAGGGGGGGAAAATGGCCTCCAGGAGTGGTGGATTCATGGTGCAGGCACTGAGCCCAGCAATAACCCTGGAGGAAACAAAAACAATATAAATACAAATAAGAAATTAAGTAAGAAAAAGAGAAAGATTTAAGTTCTATCTCACCACCATTTAGAAAGAAGAAATTTGAATGCTGATAAATCTAGGAATAGTACCAGCCATAAAAGGATATGTAATCTACTTATAAAGAATATGAATTCTAGAAATAGCTACACTTTAATGATTTTCTCAGAATCTTAAATCTTTCTAAAAACGAAACATAATTGAATACAAAGTGATAGCCTAATGTAGTGTAGTATAAAGTATACATACTATGGAAATGGAGAGATTAGTCAGTTTAGTAGATGAGGCTTTAAGAAGAATGGGTGACTTGACTAATTTCAATAGAAATAACCTTTCTTCAGAGTGGGATATAAGAGGGGAAAGCACTTAACCCAAAAACATGGAAGAAAGAACAAAGGAATTCCAGACACTATAAACAAGACATGTGCATGGGCATTGATGGGAAAAAAGATTGAATTAATGGAGAATATATCAGATGCATTTTACAGAGACTTGTCTGAGGTGACTTAGTCAGAGAACTAAGATTAAGTTTCCCAGAAGACAAGAAATCTAGAGATACACTGCTCAGAGATGACAATTCTCAGACATCACATTAAACCTTGGATCCTTCTCTCTTTCTGTAATTCCAGTCTTACTATTTTTACCTCAGTAGATCTTTAGCTTACCCTTTGCAACCATAGGTGCTGCACTATAGATAAAATATCTCTGTTCCAAACAGGAAAAAGAGAACCCTATCTTTCCTGAAAGCTTTCAGTAAACTTGTCTTTCTAAATCCAAAATCCCCATTACATGGCCACCCCCATGTATGAGGGATTGTAAAATCATGTTCTATCATACCACTGGCATAGTGAAGAATAAAGAAGTAAAGAATAAAAGGGAAATGCCTTTTGGCTAAGCAAAAGGCAGTATCTGACTAAGATAAATCCAAAAGGTGAAGAAATGCACTGTGATTGGAAGTAATAAACTAATGAAAAGTATTGTAAGTTCCTTTATAAGGTAATTTAGCAGAGAACTAATGTGAATAAAACCAAGTCTGGTAGCAGTAATATGGGAAAAAGAGAGACAAT
Organism: Erinaceus europaeus; assembly: GCF_950295315.1. NCBI lineage: Eukaryota > Metazoa > Chordata > Mammalia > Eulipotyphla > Erinaceidae > Erinaceus > Erinaceus europaeus. The sequence continues at coordinate 65,262,532 of NC_080177.1, forward strand.
CATGGAAGGAGGAAGACGTTGAATAATGCTACAGTCTAATGTAAAATATAACAATTTGTTTGCTAGTGACAGAAATGGGGAAATATTTCCATATCTGAGATATTTCCATGTGAAAGCCATTTTGCATAGAAAAAAGAAAAATGTAAAATGCTATGTCTTTCCCAGACTGTGAAAATGTAAATATATATATTTATAATGAAAATGATAAAAACGACCTGCATTTTATTTAAAGAATAAAATGTGGAAAGAACAGAAATATGTTCAAGGTTACAAAGCATCAGTGACACAGACCTGAACACTTCATTTCCTATTTCTTAAATACATACCATTTTTCACATGTCAGTTCCCAGATATTTTATTCCATTATCAAATATATTATAGAAAATATAACATTTTAATAAGAATTTATGTTTTATAGATATAGGAAGTTCTATAGGGCTTCATAAGGATTATGAGCCTGCAGTCTAATACATTTCAGATTGCCTTTATTATCTAGGATATTTACCATGTTAGAAAATAATTAGGGTACTTCTACTACTACATTTAATAATATTACTGCAAATTACATTGCTAGGCTGCAGAAACAAGAAGTAAATATATTATGTATAGACCCCCTATAAAATATTGAAAGTGAAGATATATGTAGATATAGATATATTGAAATTTTATGTATGCATATTTTAATAGAATAGTTTATATAGGGGGTCGGACAGTAGTGCAGCGGGTTAACCACATGTGGTACGAAGCGCAAGGACCTGCGTTCTTCTAGCGTTTGCCAGGACCTGCGTTAAGGAACCCAGATTGAGACTCTGGCTCCCCACCTGCAGGGAAGTCACTTCTCAAGTGATGACACAGTTCTGCAGGTATCTATCTTTCCCCCTCTCTGTCTTCCCCTCCTATTTCGATTTCTCTCTGTCCTATCCAACAACAAGGACATCAATGGCAACAATAACAAGGGCAACAAAATGGGAAAAAATGGTCTCCAGGAGCAGTGGATTCCTAGTGTAAGCACCAAGCCCTAGAGATAACCCTGGAAGCAAAAAGAAAAGTTTATATAAAAAGATCAATTATTATAAAAGGCTTATTAATAATAATGCTGTTGTTTCAATGGCAAAATACGATTAATTTTGGTTTTAAAATTGACTTATTTTAATTTTATTTTATTGATGTACCTTTGGCTTATACTCTATAAATTTCAGGGAGTACAGTTCACGCCCCCTCCTACTTGGCCTATGATCTCACTATTGAGATTCTCTAGTTTGTGTAACTATGGCTGCATCCCCTATCTGCCCTCTTCCAGTTCTGTCAATGCCACAGACATTTGGCCCTCCACCTTTGAAAAACAGAAGTGTGAATGATCATGGTTTGTTTGTTGATAAGTCAATCAAACAGTATGAGATATTTTGTTATATTTTGGTTAGACTTTTTTAAGGCATTATTTCTGAGGAAGTTTATTCACCATCTATTCACTATTAGAATATCTGTTTTCCAACTGTTTTATCTTTACTCACTAGCAGTATAGTCCTTTCCTCATCTCTGAAATTCTTTAGACCCATTTAACTCAAGGAAAAAGACATTTCACAGGAGAAGCATCTGATTTCTAAATATTCCTCCTGGAGAATCCAATGAAAGTGCCAAAGGATCACTGACTTCTCTTTTCCCTCATTAATTCAAACTTAGCAAAACTGATCTCTTCTTTTTCCTATTTAATTTGACATTTGTTTTCTTCTTAAGAATGGGTCAAAAAGTTTCAATTAGCATATTTATTCTCAATATAGATATAATATATCCTCTTAAAGAATTAATATTAGAAATATTCCCTTTTTAGTGTGAGTTCAATTTATGTTTCATGTATGCAGCTTTATATATTATGACCTAAAACGATTTCATATATTCTAAAACGATCATCACTAAAAATTTGAGTTTCCATTCACCACCACAGAATGTATCCATTTCATTCACCCTCTAGTTCCCTTTTCTTCTGATAACCACCATTCTGTTGTCAACATCTAAGGATTTGTTATTGTTTGATCTACTTATTGCTTAATCTTCCACATATAAGTTAAGTCACATCATATTTGCTCATTCTCATTAAGCATATATTTCAATGGTGTCAGAGATTCTTTGATTTCTTGATAGACCCTTGGGTTATAATGCCTGCTGTTTCTCTGCTATGCTGTTTTCATAATTATTACAGCTATGTATTAGAAACAGACATGTTGGAAGGAAGCGCCACTGTTTTCTCTGTGGTTCCTCTGTCCTCAGCCTCCTGGGATGGTTGGTTGGTTATATCAAGATAAACACAGATAAGCAGGCCAAAAGGCCCTTCAGGCTAACAGAAGATTATCTGATACCCATGAACTATACCTACATCCTTGGGGTAAGGTCAGAAGTTAGAGAGTAAATATAAAAGTTGACATAATCAATAGAATTGGAGAGAATAAATTTGATACATAATGTTCTATATACTAGGAGAGAGATCATTCAACTATGCATGTCATTAAGGTGTTTATGTAACCTTTAAGACATTATGTGGACCTTGAAAATGTTTATTCTTGGCATAGCCATATGCACACATACCCAATGAACAGAGGAAGGGAGTGGCCCAAGTGGGACATTTGCAGAACTTCATTCACTGTGAAGTATACACCATGTGTCCACTACTTTATCTCCTGTTTTCTCTCACCACTAATGGCTTAATGAAGTTTATTGCTCAACTCTGCTCCCTGGCATCCAAAGAGCTCCAGTGCAGTTTTTCTATACAAGGGGGTAAAGTAGGTGCTAAGATTTAATAAGAAAGTACTGCATATCTCTTCAAGTACAAATGCACTACTTCAATCATTGATGTAATGAGCAAACCATTTTATATCATCTATTAGACATAAAATGCTAGAATACAATTTTAAGAAAAAGAAAGATGACCCTCCCCTCGTGAGACTTAAAATGTGGTGGTAGACTAGATATTAACCACACAGAGTATAGTCATTTGAACTGACAAATTCTATAAATACAGAATAGAAACACAAGTTTCTATGAATAATAATTTTTAGCATCAGGGTTATTGCTGGTGCTCAGTGACTTCATGATGAATCCACTGCTCCCAATAAGCCATTTTTTTCCTTTTGATTTTATTTGATAGGGCATAGAGAACATGAAAGGGGAGGGGGAGATAAAGAAGGAGAGAGAAAGAGAAACACCTGCAGCACTGCTCCACTGTTCGTGAAGTTTCCCCCTTTAGATGAGGTCCGGGGACTTGAAATCCAGTCCTTGCATATAGTAGTCTGTGCGCTCACCCAACAGATCTACTGTTCAAGGACCCCTTCACGAATCATATTCAAGTGATACTTGAAGAGTGGGAGGCAGAACAGAAAGGTAATTACTCTTAAATGTTTCTGCACTCAGTGCAAGTGTGCATTATTTCTTTTACCAAAATATTCATTCAATATCCTATTTAATACTCGATTTAAATATCAAACAATGTAGATATTGATATGAATACATTAGGTTTCTTGCTAAAACATTCTTTATATTTAAAATCTATGCTAATAACCATAAAGGAGTTGAAGCTTATGGAGTTGAGAGCATCAGTAAACAAATAGGAGAAATAGGATAATTTTTTTAAATCCATGGTAACAAAATTATTTCTAAATCAATATAACATCTTTTATCTTACTGTTTAAAACTTTTCTATAATTTAAATTCTGAAAAGTATGATTCTTCTACCTGTTCATCAATAATGACTACTATTTTCAGAAAACAAGTATTTTTTAAAGTTCCTAATTTTAAATCAGACTAGAGAAGTAAACAAGGGGCAGTGTACAAGCCAGAAATGATTAAGCAGTTAAAAAATTGGGCTTTTGAGTAATGGTCAGAGAAAGGAATTCCAATAAATTATTTTGCAAGAGAGAAAATTTGCGGGTTATTTATTAACAGATTTCACATGTGTAAAAAGGTTGGCAAAAGGAGGTAGTAAGCAGATGTTTTGATTTCTGTAGTTGAAGGAACCAGATTGAATCAGTTTAAAGTGCAGCTCCTGAGATCAAGGATAAAGATAACATTTAGAAGATACGGGAAGATAAGCAGAACAGGAAAGAATAATCATGCAGTCTTTGACATTTGCCTGAGAGTGTTCAAATACAAATCGTTTTGAGAGTTTCTTCTGTCTTTTATGTCTTTCTGGTTATTTGTATACAACACTGGGGACAAAATTTCTTGGGAAGAGATGAATTAAAAACTGAAGTAGTAGTAAGAATGAAGCAATCAAAGAAGGGCTTTTTTTTTCTAAAGAAAAGTCAGATTTCAAAGCAATAACAATGACTTCATAGGTTGTTCTCAGGAAACAAAACAGAAGTTGAATCCAAAATTACTTGAGTTCATGTTTTAAGACTTAATTTCTTCAGTGTATTATTCAAGATTACGTGGAGGTTAAAACTACTTTCCTAAATGGAAGAATTTTATTTTATTTTATTTTATTTTATTTTATTCTATTCTATTTTATTTGCCACTGGGATCCAGTGTGTACACAATGACTTTACCATTCTCTGTGGCTGTTTTCATTTTTTGTTGTTGTTGTTGTTTCTTTCTTTCTTTTTCTTGCCTCCAGCTATTCTCTCTCTCAATACAGAGAAAAATGAAGGTAAAGAAGAAAAGAGAGAAAACTGCAGCACTGCTCCACCAATCCTGATATTCCCCCTTGAAAGTAGGGACAGGGGCCTCGTGCACAGAAATGTGCGCCACCTGCTCCACTATCTTTAAACCAGAGCAGTGTTCCACTCTGGATTATGGTGTTATGGTGTTGGAGATTGGAGCCTCGGGCATGAAAATATTTTGTGTAACCATTATGCTGTCACCTCAGTGAATATACATATGTACAAGAAACTTTTTTATTTTTTTCTGATAGAGGCACTGAAGCTTCCTTCTATGTGCTGGGGCTGTGCTCAAACCTGTGTTGCACACATGGCAAAGCAGCATACTCTCTAGGAGAGCTATTTCATGCACCCTAACAAAACTTTTCCCCAATTAATTAGGACCTTAATGGTTTACAACACAATTGTCTACAGGGCTCCATTCCTCAGCTCCACATCCTGGAAGTCTGCAAAATATCCTTACTCCCAACTTAGGTTCCCAACCCCCACTCCAAGTCCTCCCTCTTCCATTCCTTCCCCAGAGCTCCTTGCTTTGGTATAGTACCTCAGTCCCAGTTCAAGTTTCACCCTGTGTTCTCTCCTTCTGACTCTGTTTCACCTACATGTCAACTGTTAGACATACCTTGTATATCTGAGCAAATCTACAATAACTATTAGGTCTTGATATGCTTTAGCATTGATGCTTTAAGTTTATCCTTTTTGAGAGTCTAAGAGGTATGGGGGATGGAAGGAGGCATCTAGGTGGATATTGGAGACCCAGTGAGCAATGGCAGAAGAAGACCTGTGTTGGTAATGGAAGTGATTTGTGGGAAACATTCATGGAAAAATGAGAAATTGTACCCATGTAACAACTGTCTTATAAATTTGTACTTCCCTAATAAAACAAATAAAAACTTTATTATATTTAGAACAAAGATAACTTTTCTCCTTGATTTAATATTTTCTCCATAATCATTTCTATTCTTCACTATTATCTGGTATCATTTTTTAGTCTTTTTTTTGTTACCTTTGTTTTTATTATTATCTCTATTTATTGGATAGAGATAGTCAGAAATCGAGAGGGAAGGGGGAGATAGAGAGACAGACACCTGCAGCCCTGCTTCCCCACTTGCAAAGCTTTCACCCTGAAGGTGGGGACTGGGGACTTGAACCCAAGTCCTTGTGCATTGTAACATGTGCACTCAACCAGGCCCCAGTCCCTTATTGATTCTTATAGAAGCACCTAATGGGACTGAGAAGATAGCATAATTGTTATATAAAAAGATTTATATGCCTGAAGTCCCTAGGCCCCAGGTTCAATCTCCTGCATCAACAAAGACTAGAACTGAGTAGTGCTCTGGTTATACAAAAAAAAAAAAAAAAAAAGTGTACCATGTTTACTTTTCTTGAGACAAATCTTACTCTATGTCTATTATTTGATTATGTTTGCATACTATTGGGTTAATGTTCTTGAAATATGACTATGGTAATTCTATTGCCTAAAGTCTCTTTATGGTTTTCTATTGCCACTATAAAATATTGTGAATGTCATAATTTGCATCAACTTTTTATTTTCCTTTAGTGAAAACTTTTTTGTGCACCAAGATATAAAGTAAACTCTTCAAACATTCTGTCTTGTTTTATACTCAGATGTATGCTGAAATTTATGTGGTACAATCATTATCTTCTAGATGAGCAAAGGAGATTTAGAGATGCTTCCATGCATTATTAAAAAACCATCAGAGTTGGATTCTAACAAGTTTTTGCTCTGTTCCTACTAGAATAAATGTCTCTTCTTAACTAACATAATGCACAAAATTTCACACAAACATTGACACATTTTTTTTTACCTTTTTACTGGAGGGTTAATAGTTTACAGTAAGTGCAGTTGTTGACACCTGGGTAAAATTTCTCACATTCTTACCCCTAAGTCCCCCTCCAACATCATGAACCAGAACCTGAAACCTCTCTCCCTTCCCAGAGTCCTTTGCTTTGGTACAATGCACCAAACCCAGACCAAGTTCTACTTTGTATTTCCACCATCTGTTCTTGTTTCTCAAGTTTTTAAGCTCAGTTCTCAAGAGTGTGATCTTGTTCCTGCAACTAAAAGAAACTGAACAGTTGTCTGAAAAATTATAGCATTATACACATATTCCTTCTCACTGGCTATTTGTCACATTTGTTTTAACTACTTAGTTCATCTTTTTCAGAAGAAGACATAACAGGAACATCAATAATTCACTCAAATACACATGTTTTAGAAATGGCCCTGTGGCTTAACAAGAATTATATATAGTTATAAATGAAAAAATGAAATGAACTTAAATTATTAGCAGAATTTCAGATGGGTCTTAGAAAATATAATGTGAGAGACGGCAAGTAGTTACTAAAGATGAAAGGGAACTTTACACCAACAGCTTTTATTAACATTTCTATTTTTCAAGACAATTTCTAGGTAGTACTACCTGAAAAATGGGGTGAGATTTTAAAACCACTGAAAACTGCTTCCCAATTATTTAACTGTATGAACAAATAATGGAATTAGGGTCTTTTAGAACTGATAAGCAGAAAAATACACAAAACACAACTACTACTTCTATTTCAAAACTTTTATGGCTGTGTGTGTGTGTGTGTGTGTGTGTGTGTGTGTGAGAGAGAGAGAGAGAGAGAGAGAGGGAGGGAGAGAGAGAGGAGAGAAATATAAGAACCTCAATCAATTTAGAGAAATTTCCAGAAGTCTGGCTATAGTTTATTCATTCACCTAAATCTTCAGGGATAAATTTGACATTCCATAAAATTTTTTACATCCGTATTTGAGTTTAGAAAGAAAAGATAAGTAGAAAACTGCTCATGCCATTTTATCACTTTCCTCTTTCTGTTCCAGGCAAAACCGTTCACCATATGAAATATAGGATGCAGGAAATAAATTAACCATTTTAATATAGGTTCTAAAAGTCAAAAATCATTTGAAATGCAGCTTAGGCTAGGAGGAAGGCAAGAGCTATTTCACTGAAGTTATATAACCTATAGACTCCTTGCCTCCTTCTTAGAGTAGAGCTATTGCTAAGCGTGTAGTGCTGAATGATGATGAAGTAATACTAAACACAAACCTCTGCTGGGTTCCCAATAGAAAAACATGCCTTAGTCACAAGTAATAAAGTAAATACAGGAGCTACAAAAATCTATCACCAGAAGAAAGCAATAATTTAAATGGGTGATGAAAGGGTATTTCATCTATGCATGATAAGAAACTACTAAACAAAACAAATTATATACCACACCAGAATGGTTTAATGCCCTAAGAAGTACAAATAACTTATGATGGAAGAGAACAGAAAACTAGAGACTCAGAAAGGAAAGGAGATTGTCCCTAATATATAGAGTACAAGTATTTTGCTCCTGAAAATCTTACCCAGAGAATTTTACTGAGTTGCAAGAACTGTGATTAAAGAACACACAGTAATTAGTGATGGATATTTTAGATGGCATTTTACACCAATTACACCAATAACATTACTATTATGGATTAGAAAAGCACACCTACATTAAACCAAGTGTTTCTAAGCTACTGCTTGTTTTCAGATAGAGTTTATAGTGTTGGATAAAATATAGCATGGTTTTTACTATAAGGAATATTATTTGCTATTAATAATAGTTGCTTTTTAAAGATATTTATACCTTAAATATAAATTAGAGTGGAACAGAAATATTGGTTTTCTGTGCTATTAAGTAAGTCAATTTTGGCCACAGCCTATCTAAACTCCTCAGACACTAATTATTATAACATGAGTTTTTTTTCTCATTATTTTGCTTCTGTTATCATTTGAATTTACAGAGAGATTATCACAATCTCAGAATCTAAAATGAGAAAATAAATTTCGGAATTGGAAGTTCTCATACAGCCATACATTTAAAATACATTTTTAGTGTTAATCTAATATATAATATGGATAATAAGGGGTCTTGATTAGATGGTAGTTCTTATGTATGGAACTAATACCATGAATAAGAAAATACTGATGAGGGAGAAGATCCTGGGAACTTCTACCACTTATTAACATGCATAAAAATGATGGAAAATTTATGAGAAAAAAAGTAGGTTATTCAAAAGAATAGTATCACTTTCTATCATGCAACAATTACCTCCCACTTCTCTCTTCGCTTCATATCTTGAAATCATTTTAACTCTGCTTCTGTGGGTTCGTACAGTGTTTGTATTCTCTGTGCCTAGCTTATATCATTTAACATCATGTATCCCAGCCCATCTATTTTGTTGTAAATGGCAGCATCTTTTTCATGCTGGAATAATATTTACATGCCATATCACACTTTATTTTTTATCCATTTATGAAAATGAAGGCTGTAAATAGTGCTACAATAAACATAGAAACACACACACACACACAAAAGCTGGATCAATTGGTAGTTCCTTATTTATTTTTTTTTGAGAAACCTCCACTCTACATATCATAGTAGTCACACAAATTTACAAATTCTCCAACAGTGTCCAAGTTTTCCTTGTTCCACATCTTCTCCAACACTTATAATGTTTGTGTTTTTATTAGTAACTGTCTTGGGAGTGGGGCGGTAGCACAGCAGGTTAAGCGCACTCTGCGTAAGCGCAAGGAAGGATCCCAGTTCGAGACCCGGCTCCCCACCTGCAGAGGCGTTGCTTCCCAGGTGTTGAAGCAGGTCTGCAGGTGTCTGTCTTTCTCTCCAGCCTTTCCCTCCTCTCTCCATATCTCTCTGTCCTATCCAAAAACGATGACATCAAATAACAACAACAATAATAAATAACTACAACAATAAAAAAGGGCAACTAAAGGGAATAAATATTTTTAAAATAGTAACTTTTGAGATTTTAATTAATAATTACTGTTTTTGAGTATATTTTTATATACCTGTTGGTCATTTGTATCTACTTTGGAGAAATATGCCCAATTTTTATTGTTTTGTTCTATTTTGCTATTTTGTGTGAGTTTCTTACATATCTTAGATATTAACTCTTATCAGATACATAGGTTGCAAATATTTTGTCCCACCCTGTTGATTTCTGTGTAAAAGATTTGATGAAGACCCACTAATCTGACTTCTATAACCTTGTTTGGTACCATATCCAAAATATCAAGACTAATAATTTAGGAAGATGAGTTCTGTGCTTTCATCTATGATTTTATTTAATCCTTAATATATTTACAGTTGCTTTGTGTATGGCACAAGATGTGACTGCAATTCTCTTATCTTTTTTCCCCAAAATGTTTGTTTTCTTTAACTGATGAAATTTGTATACACTGAAACAAAAACAAACATGGGGTGGGGGAGATAGCATAATGTTTATGGAAACAGACACTCATTCCTAAGGCTCCAAGCTCCCAGATTCAATCTCCAGCACCAGTGCTCTAGGGAAAAAAAAAAAAAAAAAAAAACCATAAAACTGCAGCCTGGAAGGTGTCACAGTGGCTAGAGTTCTGGTCTTTCAAGCATGGGGTTCTGAATTTGATCCTTAGCATTGCATATAAGAGTAATAATATTCTTGATCTCTTTCTCTCTCTTATAAGTAAATAAATATTTTTCTTAAGAGTATACTTATTTATTTTAGACAGAGACAGAGAAATTGTAGAGAAGCTGGAGAGAGAAACAGAGCACATACAACACTGCTTCACCACTTAGGAAACTTCTCCACATCAGATGGTAACTGGAGGCTTAAACTCAAAAGCCTGCACACTGTAAACTGTGAGCTGAATACGTATGACACCACCTATCCCCTGAATAAATGAATTAAAATGAAAAAACTGGTAGAAGTGCAGTTTAAATCACAATGAAATACCACCAAATACAAGTAATAATGACCTTTATCAAAAGATTGGAAACAATAAATGTTGTCAGGATCATAGAGGAAAAGGAGCTAAAACACTGTTGGTGGGGATATGGGAAGGGCCAGGGAGATAACCTATTATAGCCTCAGCTTGCATGCCCAAAGCCCCAGAGACTACAAATTCAATCCCAAGCATCACATTTTCCCAGAGTTGAGTAGCACGTGTGGTCTTCTCTTTCTTAAACAAATTTTTAAAACTCAGAAACTTGGGGAATGGAAAGAGAGGATCTAGACAGAGCTTACAGTAAAGAAACATTAAAATTAAGGCTGAGGAATTCTCATAATTGAAGAAAAAAAAACATGAATTCTCAGACTTGAGATGTAGGAGAAAGTTACTCAAATATTTATGAAACCATAGAAAACAAGAGAATGGTTAAATTTATAAGTAGCTAGGTCATAGGGTAGAGCACTTTCTAGTGTCTTGATAAATCTCCAGATTGTTTTCCATAATGGTTGAACCATTCTGCATTCCTATCAACAGCATAAAAATGTCCCTTTTTCTCCACATCCTCTCTACAGCTTTTTCTGGTCTTTCTGATGTATGACCTCACAGGTGTCAAGTGGTATCTCAATGTTCTTGTATGTGCACTTCTTTGATGATCAGTGACTGACTACCTTCTCATGTATCTGTTGACCCACTGGATCTCTTCCATGGTAAAATTTCTGTCCATGTTCTCTCCATTTTATAATGGTGTGTGTGTGTGTGTGTGTGTGTGTGTGTGTGTGTGTGTGTGTGTGTGTGTGTGTGTGTGTGTGTATTTTGATTTTAGTACTTTGTTTGAAGTGTGTTGCATAAAGATCTTCTCCCATGCTGTTGGGCATCTTTTTGCTTGGGCAATGATAACTTTTGCTGTGCAGAAGCTCTTCAATTCTATGTAGTCCCAAGGGAAAGGAGGAAGAAAACTTTGGGTGCCTGAGACATAATGAAATTGTATGCATCTGTCAGTGAATGTACTGTCACAAATTAACTCCCTCAATAAAAATAAAATAAAATAAATAATTTGAAAGTAGCTAGAAGAGAAAGACAGATTATTGACAAACCAATGAAAATCTAATTTACAGTGACAGCAGATATATATTTGTTATTTTTATTATTTTATGGGAGGGTTAATGGTTCATGGTTCACTTGCTGACATATGGGTACAATTTTTCATCTCTCCATGACAGATGTGTGCAAAACACTCACTCCAATTTAGGACCTCTTCCACAATGCATGGATTTATGAAAAAGAGACTTAACAACTGAATGTTTTTTTTTTTACACTAAGTAAAAAGAATGATCAATAAATTATTTCTTGTTTTATATAATTTATATATGTTATATTAAATATACATGTAAAATAATTTATTTAACTGAAAATAATTCAATTAAAGAAAAATAGTAAGAAAAATCCACAAATATATTTTAGACGTTCTTCATAGAAACTTTTGATCAAATAATTAAGTATGAAAAACAAGCAACTGCTTTTCATTTTTAAAAAGACATTCTAAATATCCACTCAGGAAATGGAGTAAACAAAATTTGAATATACATATAAATTACACTGCATAGCTGTTATAGTGAATAACACAGAAGTCTTAGTATAATAACCTTCATACACACATGGAGAGTTTCATAAATATAAATAATGTAATTATATACAAATATATAAATCTTAACATTGAGGAATACCCTTGTTATTTGAGATAGTTTTGAAATGATAAAAAATAAAAGGCTATCTGAAGAAGGGGTGAGGTTATAAAAGATTCAGCCAAAAAGCAAGGGTTAGTCTATTTTCCTCCAGATTGCCCAGGGGAGATGGGTGCTGGCCAGAAATCATTAGTTTTTGTAGATCTAACATACTCCACCCTATAGGGACCACAAAAGCAACTGACTTGCAGCCCTGGACTTTAAAAACCATTCACCAAATACAACTCTCAATTATATTTAATTTGAGGAGAAATAAAGAAGAAACAGAGACTAAGATTCAATGGGAAGAAATGCTGAAAACTTCATTATCATTATGTTTTTGAGAATGGCACTTACATAAATACTGGCTTAGAAGAATAAGTTGCATAATGGATTGGGAAAAGCCCATAGAAAGAAAGAAGGTCATAGATCTCTAGCATAAATTGATCAAAACAAAGGCAATACTGTCTCTAAAATTTGCAGAGCAGGCAGAAAATAGGAAATGAAAAAAAAAAAAACCTGAAAATGCCATCAATGTTAGTGCACACTACTGAAAAAGTTTATGCATTATATCTATTTTTTAGATGAACTGTAAAGAAAATCAGTGGTGCTAAGGGTCAGGTATGTAGGCTATGAAAAAAGTGATGACAGTGGACAGTGATTCTGTCCAATGTTTACAGGAGAACAAGTGACAAAGCTGACTTGAAACAAATGCAGATGTTTGAGGAATACTAAAGGTCCATGTGAAGATAAGTCTGTATATTTTAATAACTCCATTAGTATGGTATCTTTCTCTAGAAAGTAGTTAATTGCTAATATGATGAGCTCTAGTTTGGATGTAAGTGGGTCAAGAGGCAAAGAAAAAAAACTAAGGGAAGGAATAAAATGTTAGGTAGAAAGTGACATGCTTGAGTTATAGAAAGTCTACTAAACAAGAAAATAAGTGAAACTATTCTCCATAAGAGCTGGACCAATTTACATTCCCACCAGCAGTGTAAATTTCTCAGAACACTAAACATGAGTATACTATATGATCCTGTAATTCCTCTCCAATTTCCTAAGAACACCTACCCAAGGTTATCTCTTTCTCATACCCTAATTTTCAACACCTATTGAATCTTCTCTTTTTGAAAATAGGAATACTGTTTTTCTCATTTATAAGTTATCCTTATAATCCAGCAAGTTTACTGACATAGTAAGATTATGTAATTATTATTTTTAATATCTGCATAATCACTGAAGTTATTATTTTATGGGTGTTATAAATGTTGATGTGGGTGGTAAATAATATTCAAAATTTAATATTAAAAATTCAAAAATTAATATATCTTCACCTGAGAGACTTATATAGGTAGCCTATGTTCAGGACAGAGTTCGATGGTGTATCTCATTTCTGAGAGACATGATATAACATACCTATTTACAATTATGCTTCTAGAATAAAGTTAAAACAATTAATTTTGTCCTAGTTCCACAATGCATTATCAGTAAAACTCCAAACAGTATGCTATATCATATAAACCTCCATTTTCCCAACTCACAGAATGGATACAACAGCTTCATAACATTTTTACCAGGTTATATTTAGATAATCATAATATGCTTATGCCACATATCTTACATTCAAGATTGCTCACTATGTGCTGCACTCCTTCAAGTAATGTCGATGTATTTATATAAGCTGTTTAAGAAATTATGCTATTTTACCAAAACATTAAAGGTCTAAACTAAACTCAGTCATTTAAAAGCTCTAAAGTCAAATAATTGTACCAGGAGGCACAAATTTCTGTAGCAATAATATTGACAGGTCTGGTTTACTGTGTATCATAATGATGAATTTTGGACTATAGAGTCAGTGAGATACTAATACTGCCATGGTAAACTTTGAGTTATAACATGTTCACAAACACCTCCAAAAATGTGACTGTGTTTAAAATCTGACATGGTTCCATAAATAGTGCTAGAAAAGGTATAAGAAGCAGTGATGTTCTGGATTGTGTATCCATTCACAGCACCATTGCTACCACCAAAATTTACCCTTTCTTGAGTTCAGTTATTTTTCACTAAATCCTCACTTACTGTATTTAGAGTAAAATGGAAAATCCTAGCAATCATAAAATCATTTTGAAATACATGACAATTGTTCATGTGCACATGTGATACAAGAGTAAAAGCAAGTATTATTTCTTCATTCCTTTTACTTCACATAATAGAAAAGATTTGGGTTCATCCAAACATGGGACACAATTCAAAATTTTTTTCTATAATTTTTCTAGGAAATGTTTTCTCAAGTGAACGATTGAGTGTGCATTTGCCTGAGACTGCAATGCCAAAGTATTACTTTTTCATGTTAGATTAATCAACTGTGTCTTTTAACTGAAAAGATCATACTGGAACAAAAGAATATGTCAAAAACAAAAGACAATATGATAGGTAATTGCAACTAAGCAGGCATTATGCTGGTTAGGTCTTTCTCCAACCAACTTAATTCTAGCTCTCTAAATTTTTGAAAGGGAAAGCTGAGTTAAAGTTATTAATAAAATATTGATAATATTTTATGAGAATCTAAATTTTTTCAAAGTGCTGCGTTCTCTGAAGACAATTTACAGTAACTATTTTTAAACATATACATACAGATAATTATGAGTGCAGAAGCATGTGGTGGGAAAGCAATATGTTTACATCAGACCTGTAGATTTCAGAACTATAGAAATCAAAGATAGTTTTGTTTTCTTTAGGGACTCACAAAGTACTGATACAGGGCTCATGGTCCTGTTTAATTGAACAGTTACTATTAACAAGGTGCAATTAGTTTTATAGCATTTTTCTCAAGATCAAATGTAAATTTTAGTTAAAAATGATTATAAACAGAGGTCAGTTGATTGCTAAACATATCAAAGGGATTTGAGAATTTTTTTACCCAATGCTGATTTGTAAAATATACACATAATTTTGCTACTTAGGTATAATACAGTCCACTGATATATAAAGTGAGTATGTATCAAATTCCAAAACTCTCCCTAGTATAATCCTTTAAACTGTGTTAACATCACAACTTAATAGAAGCCAACTGTGTCCACTTCAAAGCAATCATATAAAATGAAGGTGCTCACAGCATGTTTCATATTTTCTCAGTGTTGAAAGACAGCATTTGTATATTTCATTGCTAACTTGGTTTCAAAAGGTGGGCCCAGTAATTAGCTAAACAAGAAATATAATATTAAACATACCAAATATTTTATGAATTTACATCAAGACATCCCAGATGCATATTATCAAGTCCTAGATTCTTTCCATTTACATAAAAAATGTAGAGGTATCATACCAAAGAATATATTAATATGAACAAAATGGAAGGTTTTGAACTCTACTTATAAAATAATATTTTCTGTTGTCTTTAGAGACAGTGAAGAAAAATGTCTAAACTTCAAATGTTCTCACAGAAACATCCTTTCATGTTAATGTTTCAAAACACAATACATGGAGTTATATCCTAAGAGACCCACAATAAAGCATATATTAAATGACAAAAGGGAAATATGTTTTATTAATGCACATGCTTGAACCTGGGTCCTTTCACATGGTAATAAGTATGCTCTACTGGGTGTGCCTGGTCTTTTAAACACTCTGTACCTGTCTCTAAAATCAAAACAAAACGTACATAAAACAGGTCTGAAGACATTTTAAACTTGATATTTGGAATGCACTTGCTAATTTACTTTTTATACTATATACAATTGTGTGCTAAGAAATTTGTATTATGAGAAAGTATATGCATGTGGGAGAGAATAGTTACACTTCTATTAACTGATGGTAAACAAAAAATAAACAATCTATCTGGTCTAAGGTTGTAGATGACTTGGGTATTAACATATATTTAGGGAGTCGGGTGGTAGCACAGCGGGTTAAGCGCATGTGGCATGAAGCACAGGGCCAGTGTAAGGATCCTGGTTCCAGCCCCTGGCTCTTCACCTGCAGGGGAGTCGCTTCACAAGCGGTGAAGCAGGTCTGCAGGTGTCTTTCTCTCCCCATCTCTGTCTTCCCCTCCTTTTTCCATTTCTCTCTGTCCTACCTGGCAATAACAACAATAATAATAAAATCAACAAGGGTAACAAAAAAGGGAAATAAATAAATAAAATAAAATATTTAGGGAGTCAGGCAGTAGTGCAGCGGGTTAAGCACAGGTGGCACAAAGCGCAAGGACCCCCGTAAGGTTACTGGTTTGAGCTCCAGGCTCCCCACCTGCAGGAGGTCGCTTCACAAGTGGTGACTCAGGTCTTCAGGTGTCTATCTTTCTCTTCCCCTTTCTGTCTTCCCCTCTTCTCTCCATTTCTCTCTGTCCTATCCCAACAATGACGACATCATTAACAACAACAACAATAACTACAATGATGAAACATCAAGGGCAACAAAAGTGAATAAATAAATAAAATAAATATTTAAAAAATAAATGTTTATCATGGCTGAGGCATCACAAATACTGTTATGTATTTGATCAAAAAAATAAAATGTAAACAATAGTATTAGTAATAGGCTTATTCTTTATTTTCTTATGTGAGTTAAAATTCATTTTGTAGTAACTGTGTATTAAATTCCATGTACTTTGCAGCAAAATAAAAAAGTGTAGAAGAAGGTTGGAAGGGATAATGTCAAGGAATTTTATCTTTCAGGTTTTTTGTTTGTTTTTGTTTTTTTAGTTCAGAGACTCTGTTAACCCAGTAACTATCTTAATCCACTACCACTTATAAAGAAGCGGGGAATAGGGACTTGAACCTCTATCTTTTTTTAAAAAAAATATTGATTTATTTATTATTAGATAGAGACAGAAATGGAGATGGGAGGGGAGAGGTAGACAGGGACTGAGACAGAGAGACACCTGAAGCCTTGATTCACTGCTTGTGAAGCTTTCCCCCTGCAGGAGGGGACCAGGGGCTTGAACCCGGATCCTTGTGTACTGTAATGTAAGTGCTTAACCAGGTGCACCACCTCCTGGTCCCCCTCTGTCTTTCTTAATGATAACATGTGTATTCAACCAGGTACACCATCACCTGGCACTCAATCATAATTTTTAAGCTGTTTTTTTTAAGTGACATCTATGCCATATATTCAATTACACTTCATTTGTTTGCAAAGCTAGTCACTCAGTCATGTGCAAATTTTAACACATGGGCTACCTTTGAATACCATAGAGAGACAGAGAGAGAGAGAGGCACCATATCTAAAATTTCTTCTACAGTCATTAACACCTCCCAGGTGGTATCTGGTGTGTACCGCAGGGTGTACATTTGACAAGGCATGCACCCTACCTAATGAACTATCTCTCCAATCTTTTTTTCATATTTAAAGCCATTTATTTCATTTAATTTTTTTATTATCATTATTTCTTTACTGGATAGAGACAGACAGAAATTGAGAGAAGGAGGAGATAGAGGAGAGAGAGATTTCTGCAAACCTGCTTCACCACTTGAAAAGCTTTCCCCCTGCAGGTGGGGTCTTTCCAATATTCAACTATACTATTTATTTATATTTTATCAGAATACTGTTCAGCTCTGACTTCTGTGGCATGGGAGACAGAACTTTGGGCCTCTGGCTTAGGCATGAAAGCTTTTTGCATATCTATCATGCTATCTCTCTAGCTCAATCATAGTTTTTAACATCAAATCCCTGTGTGGCACTGAGCCCCAGTGATAACCTTGCTGGCAATAAAGAAACAAACAGCAAATCCCTGGACTAAAATGGGTAATGTGCCCTATTATCATGGAGTGCTAATTCTTATATCATATTTCTTATATTACCACTCTTACAGAAAATAGTAGTACAAAATGCCCAGAAGTTTTCTGTTATTTCTTTTGTAAAACATAGTAATTACATATAGTATAGGACATTTCTATTAATAAAAATTTTAGAGCATACCAAAATAGTTTTCTTGTTTTAATAACTCTTAATTTATATTTAATATCTTTCTAGGGCTTTTTAAAATTTTACTTTACTTGATAGGACAGAGATAAACTTAGAGGAAAGCAGATAAAGAGGGAGAGACAGAGAGACACCTACAGCCCTGCTTCACCACTTGTGAAGCTTTCCCCATGCAATGACTTGAACTTGAACAGAGGCTTGAACCTTGAACAGGGGCTTGAACCCAGGGCCTTGCACACTGTAATATGGAACCATAACCAGGTGCCCCACCTTCTGGCCTCTGTATTTAATTTCTTCCATGTACTATTTTCTAGTTAAATGTCCAAAATAAAACAAATATTAAATGTAGTTTATTCAGGTTGGGAGTATGGATTGACTTGTCAAAATCCATGTTCAGTGGGGAAGCAATTACAGAAGCCAGACCTCCCATCTTCTGAACCCCATAATGATCCTGGGTCCATACTCCCAGAGGGATAAAGAATAGGAAAGCTATCAGGGGAGGCAATTGGATATGGAGTTCTGGTAGTGAGAATTGTACCCCTCTTATCCTATGGTCTTGTCAATATTTCTATTTTACAAATAAAAATTTTTAAATGTAGTCTATTATTATTGATAAAATTGCATATAAACAGGATCAGTTCAACTCTTTAAGAATTATTTGAATACCAGAAAGCAGTCTCAGGAAACAAGCAAAGTTATATGGAAACAAAATCAGTCACTATGGAGATGCAAAACAAAACCACAATAAGCAGTCCACTAAGTTCAGTGAAAATAAAACTAACAAATGTTGACAAAGGTGTGGAAAAACTGAAATCCTCCTACATTGCTGATGGCAACTTCTAATTTCCTTCTAATTTTAGACATAGAATTGCCATATGACTAGGCAACTTTTCTGCCAGAAATGCTGATATATATATATATAACCCATTCTAAATCTTGTGTATAACTATACAGAGTAACCTAATTCATAATTTCAAATAAAATGGAAATTCAAAGCTAACTGATCATTTCTCTCTCTTTTTTTTTTGTGAATGAACATATAAATACAATGTGGCAAAATGCCTACTCAGCGGGCGGGGGTAGATAGTGTAATGGTTATGCAAACTGCAAGCAGACTCTCATGCCTGAGGCTTCGTCAAGTTCCAGGTTCAATCCCCCGCACTACCATAAGCCAGAGCTGAGTAGTGCTCTAGTAAAAAAAAAAAAAAAAAAAGAAAGAATAAAAAAATGCCTACTCAGTTTCTACTATTCAGTCATAAAGAGGAATGAAGTGCTAATATATGCTTTAATATACATGAAACTTGAACATAATCTAAGTGTAATAAGCCAGCCACACAAAACAAGTTATTGTATATTTCATTTTATATGGCATTTACACAATAGGCAAACCGGTAGATACAATCCATAAAATTAAGTTCAGAGGTTGAGGCAGAGACAGGATTACTGCAAATGGTTATGGAATTTATAAGAGGTGGGTGTGGGGGCCTGGTGGTGGTTACCTGATTAAGCATACATGTTACAGTGCACAAGGACTCAGGCTCAAGCCCCCGGTCCCCACCTGCAAGGGGAAAGCTTTGTGAGTGGTGAAGCAGGGCTGCAGGTGTCTCTCTCTGTCTCTCTCCCCTCCAATCACCCCCTTCGATCACAATTTCTGGCTGTCTCTGTTCAATAAATAAATAAAGATTAAAAAATTAAACCTAAAAAAAAGAGGTGGATGTGACAAATAAACTAAAATTAGATAATGGTGTAAAAACCCATGAATATATTAAACAAACAAAAGATCAAAGAGTTGTTCCCTTAAAAAGGGTGAAATATGACAGGTCAATTCTTGCTAGTTACCAAGTTACCTACTTAAATAATTCAGAGGATCAGAGGAAAGAAGCCCCAATCTTCTTATATTTGAGAACAGATTCTCACAGATTGTTTCAATCTCCATAACACAGCAGTCACTATGTCCTTTATTTTCTGGTCATATATAACCAAAGACTTGCATGGATAACAATGGATAGACATTAGACATTCTGCTATGTCTAAAAAATTCTCTGCCCCCCCCCCCACTCATCCCCATGCCTCCCCAGAGAGTTCAGCTCTGGTTTATGGTGGTGCTAACCACCACTACTGAAGCAGGAACTACTGATGCCTGAGGCATGAAAGTCTTTTTTTTTTTTTTTTGGTTTGCATAAACTTTATGCTACCTCTTTAGCCCTAAGATGTATTTTTAATTAAAAAATAAACGTAAGTCAACAATGTGTAAGTCAAATGCAAATTCTGAATAAGAAATCCTATTAAAGAACTTAACACCAGGGTATCATATAAAATTGCCCCCTCCCAGGTTTGCTCTATAAAGGAGAAAAAGATGTCAAAAACATGGTAAAAACTAGAATGTTTACCTGCATTCTACAACTTTCTCTAATGACTTAAGCAGTTCCAAGCACTCACTCATACTAAAAGAAAATTTCATTTATTTTTGATTTTAGAATGAAGGCCCCATTTTTTTGAAAACTGTTGGCCAGTAACTGCTCTAATCTTACCACCACCGTGACCACCCCTCCTTCATTTCCTTACCACTAGGTCTCATGAAGGATGCAGACTGAAGTAACTCCATGACAGGCCCCCAAAACTGCAGAAATGAGACAGGTCCCAGTTTCGAGAAAAATAGGTCCTGGAATTCAGGACGGTTACTGGAGATTGAACCCATGGTCCTGAGTCAACAGGAACAAAGATAAGCTAAGCATTAAGAAAGGCATCTCCAGAGAGATATAGACCATTAAGCATTTCCCAACATTTCCCCCCAGATGTGTAAAAAAGATAACCACAAGGCAAAGCTTGTCATGTATGCTCTGTAACCCATACCCTATATATCTCCTTGTATGCTGGGGTTCAAGGTAGAACACCTAGTACAGCTGTGTCAGTGCATGGTCTTCGGCCCTAGCCTTAGCTAGCAAATATAGACTCTGCTTTTACATCACTCTGGCCTCTTGGTGATTTCTTCGGATAGCGGGACCCAACACTCACAATATGATTGTTAGTGCCTTCAGAAGCAGCCAAGGAGTCCTGTATAACATAATCATGGGAGTGACATCTCATTATCTTTGCCATAGTCTATTGATTAGAAGGGATGAGTTATGGCTCTACTTCTCTGGATCTTTTTGACTAACCAGAAATTATATTTTGGAAGAAAAGTGAATGAATATTTATAGAGACTATATTTTGTGCCTGATATTCTGTCAAGTACTATAAAATATTACAAATATTTCTTTTTTAAAAAATATTAATTTAATTTATTTATTTATTCCCTTTTGTTGCCCTTGTTGTTTTATTGTTGTAGTTATTATTGTTGTTGTCGTTGTTGGATAGGACAGAGAGAAATGGAGAGAGGAGGGGAAGACAGAGAGGAGGAAAGAAAGATCGACACCTGCAGACCTGCTTCACCGCCTGTGAAGCAACGCCCCTGCAGGTGGGGAGCCGGGGTTCGAACCGGGATCCTTATGCTGGTCCTTGTGATTTGCGCCACCTGCGCTTAACCCGCTGCGCTACAGCCCGACTCCCTACAAATATTTCTTATAGCATTCTTTTAAGAAAGTTTCTACCCATTCTATTTTTCTGAAGAGGCCTCAACACTTTCCTAGTGCTACATATATGACAAATATTAAGTCATGAATTTCAATAAATGTTTCTCTTAATTGAAGCCTATTCTCTGCTAATGTTACTATATTACTATATGGGCAAGAAAAGCCGAAAAACAGTTTGACTCCTCAGTTTGAACAAAATGGCATATGTTAAAAGGGCAGAAAAGGGAAAAAATGGGGATTTAAATGAAATGGACAAAGTCATTGTTAAATTGAGTTAAAAATTAACAATAATTAATCTAGTTTATTTTTAATTACTTGATTGTAAAACACAACTCTGACACTTAAAGCATTTCTTAGAAATGATTCTTATGGATTATGTAGCTCGATTTTCATGGATACATTTAAAATGTGGGTACAAGTCAAAAAACTGATCCTTTCTTTAGTAGTTAAATAGTAACAGAATCCATTTCTTTCATAATTGGAAACAGTAAACTACATATTTTCTATTAATTAGAAAACAGTTTCATTTTTTATCAATGACAGAATAAACTTCAATAGAATATATATTACGTGGTCCGGGAGGTGGCATAGTTATAAAGCTTTGGACTCTCAAGCATGAAGTCCTGAGATTGGTCCCTGGCAGCACATGTGCCAGAGTGATGTCTTTCTCTCTCCTCCTATCTTCCTCATTAATAAGTAAATAAAATATTAAAATATATATATAGTACTAGTCATATTAGTTCAGATCTTCTTTTAACATAACTATTTATATAACAGATTTTCAAGCCTGAGGCTTGGAAGTCCCTCCAAAATCCAATCCCCAGGACCACCATAACCCAGAGAAGAATAGTGCTCTGATAACTGAAGAATAAACATTAAATATATAGTCAGTTATAATTTTGCTTTGTCCTTAGGACAGTCTTAAAATTTTAGTAACGAATATTTGAAAATAAAAGATGAGCATTAAAAGTTAAAATTAGGGGGGAGTTGGGCGGTAGCACAGCGGGTTAAGCGCAAGTGGCGCAGAGCTTAAGGACCGACATAAGGATCTCGGTTAGAGCCCCCGGCTCCCCACCTGCAGAGGAGTAGCTTCACAGGCTATGAAGCAGGTCTGCTGGTGTCTGTCTTTCTCTCTCCCTCTCTGTCTTCCCCTTCTCTCTCCATTTCTCTCTGTCCTATCCAACAACAACATCAATAATAACTACAACAATAAAACAACAAGGGCAACAAAAGGGAATACATAAATAAATATATTTTTAAAAAGTTAAAATTAGGGGGTCGGGCAGTAGCAGTGGGTTAAGCACATGTGGAGCGAAGCGCAAGGACTGGCAGTAAGGATCCCGGTTCAATCCCCGGCTCCCCACCTGCAGGGGGGTCGATTCACAAGTGGTGAAGCAGGTCTGCAGGTGCCTTTCTCTCTTCCCCTTCCACTCTTCCCGTCCTCTCTACATTTCTCTCTGTCCTGTGCAACAACAACATCATCAATTACAACAATAATAAAAACCACAACAATGATTAAACAACAAAGACAACAAAAGGGAAAAAATAGCCTCCAGGAGCAGTGGACAACCCTGGAGGTCAAAAAAAAAAAGTTAAAATTAATACTTGTTTAATTGATATGTTTGGATGTTAGATGTTCCTAAGTAAGAACTAACAATGTAAGATACTCTTACAAAGACTGGTGAACAATTATTTATTTGTTTGTTTAACAACAGGATTATTGCTGGGGTTAGGCATCTGCAGGACAAATCTGTAACTCCTAGCAGCCAATTTTCTTTCCTTTTATCTTCTTATTTAGGAAATAAAGAGAAATGGAGGTGGGGGTAGGAAGAGGGAGATATCTTCAGCCACACACATGAAGCTTCCCCCAGGTCGGAGGGTGCCAGGAATTTAATACCTGACCCATGGCATGGTAATGTATGAACTCTTTTTTTTTTTCCTTTCCTTTCCTTTCTTCTTTCTTTCCTTTTTCATTGCCACCAGTGTTATCACTGGGGCTTGTTACCTGCACTATGAATCCACCACTCCCAATGGCTATTTTTTTTCTTCCCTGTTTCTGTTTTATTTGTTAGAATAGAGAAAAATTAAGGGGGTAGATAAAAAATGAGAGAGAGAGAAACAGTGCTATTTCACTCCTCCTGAAGCATTCCTCTGCACGTGGGGAATGGGGTAAAACCCAGGTCCCTGGGCATGGTAATGTGTAATTTTGATAGAATAGAGAGAAATTGAGGGGGTAGAGAAAAAAATGAGATAAAGAAAGTGCGCTTTCACTCCTCCTAAAGCATTCCTCTGCAGATGGGGAATGGGGTTAAATCCAGGTCCCTGGGCATGGTAATGTGTATGCTCAACCAGGTGTACCACTGCCTGGCCCCCAATGTGTGGGCAATATTTAAATGCCACTGTATATACTCAAACTCAAAAATGAAGACAAAATTGGGGGCCAGGAGGTGGTCCACCTGGTTAAGCACACATAGTACTAGCAGCAGAAAGACCTGGGCAAGGATCTGGGTTCAGCCCTGCTCCCCACCTGTAGGGGAGACACTTCACAAGTACTGAAGCAGGACTACAGGTGTCTCTCTTTCTCCATTTCCCCAGTCCCCTCAATTTCTCTCTATCCTATTGAATAAAATTGCTGCCAGGAGCAGTGGGTTTGCAGTGCAGACAGCATCAAAAATAAATAAATATGAATAACTCAGTTACAATTAATTTTAAGTTAATGTTCAATAGGAAATATCCCCTGCATTTGTTTTAATCTGTCTCCTATTTATTTCCAAGGTGGGTTTTTTATTTTTTTGGTAGACATGTTTTCTTCTATCTCTTGTATAATATTAGCTATTGAGAATTAATTCTATATATTCTGGAGAAATGTCACTTACCAGAGAAAGTACCAAATTTTAAAATAAGGGATTTAAAAAAATATGTGCCTGGGAGTGGGGCAGTGGCGCAGCAGGTTAAGCGCACGTGGCGCAAAGTGCAAGGACCAGGCTAAGGATCCCAGTTCCAGCCCCTGGCTCCCCACCTGCAGCGGAGTCGCTTCACAAGCAGTGAAGGAGGTTTGCAAGTGTCTTTCTTTCCACCTCTCTGTCTTCCCCTCCTCTCTCCATTTCTCTCTGTTCTATCCAACAACAATGACATCAATAACCACAAAAATGTTACACAACAAGGGCAACAACATGGAAAATAAATAAATATAAAAAAGTGCCTACTTTAGGTGCTCCATATTATGTTCCAAAGGCACTGTAGTAATTCAAGATCAAATATCTTGCTTTAAAAACATTTCCTAGGATATGTTCCAAACAATGAGATATATTGTTGACAAAGAATTAAGTGTAATAATCAGGTAATTAACCAAGGGTGTTTGCATCACTAATACAAAGAGACAAATTAAGACTACTATGGTATTCCATATGCCATCTGTTAACCAATGTCAAGTTGATGATAAAGAAAATTGAGTTCCCTTGGCAGTTGTTTTTTCTCCAGCTGCATGAAGCTATAAAAGAGCCATCAAAGACAAATCTGCATTTGTGCATTTGTTGCTAATTCAAAAATGCAGTAGATAGGCCTTGTAAAGCCTCTAGTGACAACGTTCTACTCTAAAAGTTGATACTAAGATTTCCAGGAAAATTATGTCTTGGGAATTTTTGTGCCCATATTCATAAGGTGAAAAGCAGATGAGCTGTATAATGTTTTTTAATATTTTATTTTAATGAGAGAGATAACAAAGGAGAGGGATACGGAGAGGGAGATAAAGAAAGAGAGAAAGAACAAGCAAGATAGAGACCACAAAGTATTTTCTCAGCTCTGGTTTATGGTGGTGCTGGGGATGGAACCAGGGACCTTGGAGCTTCAGGCACAGAAATCTTTTTTGCAAAACCATTATGCTGTCTCCCCAACCCTTCTATAAAATAGGGTCTGTTCAGAACACAAATATTAATATATTAAATAACTTCTAAGTAAACCACGATGCGAATATCAATTGAATATATATATATCCTAGACTTTTATTATTATACATAGTCTAGTGGGAGGCTCACGTTCAGAAAAAAATTCTTACCAGAAAATATATAAATTAGGGTCAACTTTACTACTATAAACTGATATAGACTAATGTTAAAGACTTAGCTCATATACCTTTTAGAATAGATATAAAACTCATGCACAGGGGGTCGGCGGTGGCTCAAGGACCAGCGGAAGGATCCCGGTTCCAGCTGCCGGCTCCCCACCTGCAGGGGAGTCGCTTCACAGGCGGTGAAGCAGGTCTGTAGGTGTCTGTCTTTCTCTCCCCCTCTCTGTCTTCCCCTCCTCTCTCCATTTCTCTCTGTCTTATCCAACAACGAACAATATCAACAATGGTAATAATAATAACCACAATGAGGCTACAACAACAAGGGCAACAAAAGGGGGAAAAATGGCCTCCAGGAGCAGTGGATTCATGGTGCAGGCACAGAGCCCAGCAGTAACCCTGGAGGGAAAAAAAAAAAAAAACTCAAGCACAGTTGAAAGTTAAAGAAGGTAGCATATTACCTTGAAAGAATTTGAGATCTGTAGTTATGGAAAAGTGATACTTTAGATGAACACTTCATTGTTTATTGTTAGTTATTTTATTATTAGTTACTTGACCATGAACATATTACTTAATCTGGTTCAGTGTATATACAAAACTTATAGTGAGGATGGGGATAGATAGAATAATGGTTATTCAAAGAGACTTTCATGCCTGAGGCTCTGAAGTCCCAGGTTCAACGCCCAATCCACCCCCACAGTGCCATAAACGAGAGCTGAGTAATGCTCTGGTAAAAACAAAAAGACAAAACTAAGAGTGATAAATAATCTTATGTGGATGTTGAAAATAGAAAACATATTAAAGTATTTTTTAAATAAAGCATTAAATGGCTTGTCAGTGATTGTTTAAGTACTACTAATTACTAAGGACTATAAACTTGTTATGAAAAGGTCAATGATCTGAGCATCAGGAAACCTAGCTTATTCTTCTATTAATTGTCAAACTTTAACTGTGTGACCCTCTATAGATCATACTTGATACATTTTTAAAAGTAATATCATACTTAGTACATTAAATTGGAAATATATTTGAAATAAAATTTATAAACAGATGCATGTCCTATTTTTTTACACACATAAACTAAATTAAATGTGACTGCTTAATATTTGTTATAAAAATATACTGTATAGAAAATAAAATGTGAAGGTACCATAAATTGTTAGAAACAATGTATTTTAATAAGCTATGGAAATTTAACTTTAGAATATTTACTCTCACACATTGTTCAATAAGTTATATTAAATTTCTAGAAACACATATAGTGGTTACTTAGTGGAATATTGTGAAATAGAAAATGTATACACTTTCATATGAATGAGTATAAATCTCTATATTTACCATTTTAAATATACAAATATACAAATAACGTATGGAAGGTATTTGTAAAAATACTTGCCACAGTGACTGACATGTAGTTGGATTTCAAATGTACAACAAATGATTGAATACTCAGGAACATATTGCTTCTTAATGGGGACTTACAGGAGGCGTGGCCATGGAGTAATTGTGACCAGATAAGACTCCTCCACAAAAGAACAAATCTCTATAACTATCAGAAAATTGAACTTAATAAAATTCATTTACTACAACTAAGACATATGTAGAAACTCCACAGTCTCAGGTGAGTGCTTGATTATAAAGTTGGGGTGAGAAAGGGTATAGGAATAAAACCAAACAAACATAAAGAATTTAGAACTCTGGCAGAGCCCAGCACTATTTTGTCTCTACATGCAGCAGTAGTCAATACAACACATAGTGCTGACTATGAGAGAAGGGAATTTATGCACTTTTAATCCATGCCCTGAGAGGCATCAGTCTACTGAATTACTGGCAAGAACACCAAAAAGCAGGGAACATTTGTGACCAAAAGAAGTTAGTCTGTCACCATGACATAAATTACTTAGATAGTGGTGGTTAATGGGTAATGTGAACCCTTCTTTTATGAACATAACTACAGCCCAGGAGCAAATCCCTGAGGCTTGTTTCAGATTGAAGTCATATGGAAATATATATACATATATATAACAAGGAGTACCAAACAACCCATGAAACAACAAAAAAACTTAACCCCAGACCTAACCCCTCTACCAGGCAACATATAGACAAAGTGAAATCCTGAGACCACAACAATAGCACTACCTGCTAGTCAGCAATAATCAATACAAAAAATTCACAAATGGAAATATTGTAAAAATGAGCTTCAAAAAATGCCAAACGAGACAGAAATGAAACAGAAGTACTTCAATAAATGATAGACATAGAGGGATTATAAGAGGATTTTCCAAGCATCTAAGCATACTATGGAGAAGCATATTTAAGAGTTAAAAGAATGTTTCACTAAGTAGTAAAGAATCACAAAAGATTTCCTAGCAAAATTCTCTAATAAATTAGAATACATGGAAGAAAGACTTCAATCAGAGTTCACTAAAGAGCTAGGAGGCATGAAAGAAAAACTTCAAAAAAAATTTCATGAGAAAGACACTTTGAGTGCAGTACGAGCTCAGGTAGAAAGTGCAGGAAGTAGACTCACTCATGCATAAGAAAGAATATCTAAGCTAGAATATACAATTAGCTCACTCTTTCAATTTAAAGATGAAGAAGAGGAAAGGTTTAGAAAGAATGAAGCAATTGTGAAAATTGCAGACTCCATCAAAAGGTTGAATGTACAAGTGATAGGAATTATTGTGGATGAGCACAGGGAGAAAGGAACCGACCATATTCAGGGAAATTTCCCTCACTCACAATCTTCAGAGCATATGCATCTGAGAGGCAGAGCATACACCCAGGTACATGAGTGAAAAATGACCAACACCAAGGCACATCATTATAAAACTACTAAAACTCAATGACTGGAAAAACTTTCCTCTAGGAAAAGGAAAGAAGTTACATTGATAGGTAAAGTTGTCAGGCTATCATTAGACTTTTCTTTTTTTTGCCTCCAGGGTTATTGCTGGGGCTCGGTGTCTGTACTATGAATCTACTGCTCCTGGAGGCCACTTTTCTCCCTCTTGTTGCCCTTTTTTTTTTTTATCATTGTTGTTGTTATTATTGTTGTTGTTGGATAGGACAGAGAGAAATTGAGAGAGGAGGGAAGACAGAGGGGGAGAGAAAGATAGACACCTGCAGACCTACTTCACCAGTTGTAAAGCACCCCCCTGCAGGTGGGGAGCTTGGAGCTTGAACCAGGATCTTTAAGCTGGTCCTTGCACTTTATGTCATGTGTACTTAACATGCTGTGCTACCACCAGGTCCCCTCAGAATTCTCTTCACAAACCCTCAAGGCAAGAAGACAACAGAATGTCATATTCAAAGGACAAAAAAGAGAGGGAATTCCAGATACTGAAATGCAGCCAGTTAAGCGTGTGTAGCACAAAGGCAAGGACCAGGCTAAGGATCCCGGTTCAAGCCCTGGGCTCCCCACCTGCAGGCAAGTCACTTTATAGGTGGTTAAGCAGCTGTGCAGCTATCTTTTTTTAAAAAATTATTTATTTATTTATTGTTGCCCTTCTTTTTTATTGTTGTTATAATTATTGTTGTTGTTATTGATGTCATCATTGTTAGATAGGACAGAGAGAAATGGAGAGAAGAGGGGAAGACAGAGAGTGAGACAAAGATAGACACCTGCTTCACCGCTTGTGAAGTGATTCCCCTGCAGGTGGGGAGCTGGGGGCTCGAACCAGGATCTTCAGCCGGTCTTTTGAGTTTCACACCACATGCGCTTAACATGTTGTGCTACTGCCCGAATCCCTAACTGTCTAACTTTCTCTACCCCTCTGTCTTCCCCTCCTCTGTCCATTTCTCCCTGTCCTATCCAACAATGTGAGACCAATAACAACGATAATAACAACAACAATAAAAACCTAATATATGGCCTATCCTTGAGAATGACCCATGCGGACTTGAGTAAAATGTGTATTCCAGTTTCTTGGGATGAATGACTCTGAAAATGTCCAATAGTTCTAGTTTATCTATCTCCTCATTTAGCTCCTTTACTGATTTTCTGCTTGGATGATCTATCACACTGAGAGAGTGGGGTGTTGAAATCCCGTACTATGACTGTGTTGCTGTTAATATATTGCTGTAGCTCTTTCAGTAGATGTTTGATGTATTTAGATGGCTTCTCATTGGGTGCATAGATGTTAATAACTGTTAAGTGCTCTCGATTGACTTATCTACTGAGCATTAAGTAGTGTCATACACCAGAAAAGGTAACAGCAGCAAATGCTGGAGAGGTTGTGGAGTCAAAGAAACCCTCCTACACTGCTGGTGGGAATGTAAATTGGTCCAACCTCTGTGGAGAACAGTCTGGAGAACTCTCGGAAGGCTAAAAATGGGCCTACCCTATGATCCTGAAATTCCTCTCCTGGAGCTATAACCTAAGGAACCCAATACACCCATCCAAAAAGATCTGTGTACACATATGTTCTTAGCAGAAAAATTTTTAATAGCCAAAACCTGGAAGCATCCCAGGTGTCCAACAACAGATGAGTGGCTGAGCAAGTTGTGGTATATATACACAATGGAATACTACTCAGCTATTAAAAATGGTGAGTTCCCCATTTTCAGCCCCTCTTGTGCCGGGATAGCCTGAGGGTACTTCTTCCCGAGCTAGTGCTCTCTGGGTTGGAGAGAACTCAACTGGAGCTGATCTAGGCTGCTGTGTGGGAGAGGGATCAGGAACTCGTGCCGCACTAACTTCGCAGGAGATACACTCTGGAACTCTCGGAGACGGAAAGCAATTTCCAAGTGTCTTTAATCAGAAGAGCAGCTGTTTTTATACTCTCCAAGTAGGGTGGAAACAGGATGTGATATAGAGAGGGTGGAGAGAAAAGTGACTGGTGAAAATCAGAGTGTGACAAGGAGGGGGCGGAGCAGGCGAGAATCCTATCACTGAACCACCAATGCCCTGGAGGGAGTGCTTTATGTAAATGTAAAAGTGATTTATGTAAATAGACCAAAGCTTTGAATGGGATTAAATCTATCCCTATATAGGCATATGGTTAAGCAGAAGCCAGGGGGAGCTGGCATACTATCCAACACTCTTGGATGGACCTTGAAAAATTAATGTTAAGTGAAATAAGTCAGGAATAGAAGGATGAATATGGGATGATCTCACTCACAGGCAGAAGTTGAAAAACAAGATCAGAAGAAAATACACAATGAGAACCTGAACTGGAATTGGTGTATTGCACCAAAGTAAAAGACTCTGGGGTGGTTGGGGTAGGGGGGAGAGTATAAGTCCAAAAAGGCTGACAGAGGACCTAGTGGGGGTTGTACTGTTATATGGAGAACTGAGAAATATTACGCATGTACAAACTATTGTATTTACTGTTGAATGTAAAACATTAATTCCCCAATAAAGAAATAATAATAATAATAAAAAGAAAGTAAGCAGAGACAAAGAGGGACACTACATAATAGTGAAAGGATTAATCCAACAAGAAGACATAGTGGTTATAAATATATGTGCACCAACTCAGGTGTACCTAAATATATAAAACAAATATTTACTGAACGTAAGGGAAACATTGACAGAAACAAGTAATATTAGGAGATCTTAAGACTCTACTCACAGCAAGAGACAAACCAGCTGGGTAAAAAAAAAAAAATCAATAGGAAAATAGCAGTCTTAAATGAAACCATAAATGAAATGGACCTAACAGATAGATACAGAACTTTCCATCCCATTTACTATTTTCTTTTTTTAATGTTTATTTATTTATTTATTTATTGGGTAGAGACAGCCAGAAATCAAGAGTAAAATAGGTGGTAGAGTGGGAGAGAGACAAAGAGACACTTAGTCTCCAGCCCTGCTTCACCACTCGCAAAGCTTTCTCCCTGTAGGTGGGGACTGGGGGCTCAAACCTAGATTCTTGAGCATTGTAATATGTGCGCTCAACCAGGTGGACCACCACCCGTCCCCCCATTTACTATTTTCTAATAATCTGATTCAGTTAGTACAAATTATGAAAATATTATCCTGATAAATTCTCTTGGTTTTGACATACCTGTTATCTCTGATACAGAAAAGTCAATTAGGTTTTTGTCAACCATGGAATTCATAAATGCCACCAACTGATATACAACTTGTTAGTTGTTAATGACATTCACATATATGTAGAAATGTATAAATGCATGCTTATATATGTATCATATGTCTACTATATATATGATATAAATGTATATCTGAAATGAACATTTGATTAAATTCTGCTTATGTTACTATGGTTTTGCCACTTACTGTTTTTTATTCTCAAGGTCCTAATCCAGCTTTAAGAGTTATTAGAATTACACAATATCTAGATGTGTATTTTGAAGTACAAAAACTGCATATCCTAGAAACATCTAAAAACAAAACAAACCACTATTACCTCTAAATGTCGTTGAAAGACAAATTTTAAATAAATGTCTGAACATCAGACTGACAGATCAATATGTACTGATCTATGGCAATAATATGTAATATGCCCCTAATGCCACTTGTATTACATCTTAATTGGAAAAGGAGACTAACAAAATCATTCGTTAACAATAAAAGCCAGGTTATCCTATCTACTCAAGGAAGTAAAGCAGTTTCCCTTTGCTTTAATGTGGCTATTCTGATCATTATAATGTCAAGTACATTTCAGGTGTCATATTGCAAAACTAAATAATAACACACACACACAGAGCCTGTTTAAGAATTTAAGGTGTCAAGGCAATTGACAAATTAATCCATCAAATAAATATCTTCCCTTGAGTATGTAGAGTAATTCATGCTTGCTAGCAAAAAATCTACAGTATGTCCTATTTTAAAAAATACACACACACATAGTGAGCAAAAGAAAAGCAGAAAATTATCACTGGGTAGAAGAAAAGTACATCTCAAGAATTCCTGAAAGCTGCAACAAACAAAGCTTCCCAATACTTCTTTATAGAAGATACTTCTGCTGGCCCAGAAACTTCTAACAAACTGTCAGCTATCTTAGTTTAAATGAGAACATTCTGGAACAAACTAGATCTATCTGGCTCATAAGCAGGCCAACCTGTCAACATCTGAAAATCAGTGTTATCAGTGTCTCTTCTAGTGGGAGGAACACTTAGCAGGGATATCGTCACAGTCATCCTTGGCACACCTGGCCACAGAAATACATCTTTTACACAGCTGCACAGTTGGGGTTTGTGTTAAAAGACATTTTAACAGATGAGGCATTAAATTTGAAAATATGCATTCAGGGAGACTGATAGTATGAGAAACCTTCAGTTATGTAAACATCAGTCTTCTGTAACTTTTGTTCATAATTCTTTCCAACTAACTACAAAAATGACAGAGTTCCAAAAGAGTATGCAAGGATGTTAGAGAATAAAGATTAGCTCCCATGAGCTGGTGTAAACAAATGCCAACATTTAGATTTTTCATTAGACTAATGAATCGAATGAATACATTGGCAGGTATGATATTAAAATTTAAAAAAAAAAACAAAAATAGTTAAACACATGAAAATAGATTAGGGACAAACTCAAAAACTATAAAGAGTGGTGTGTACACTTATGTTACCTGGAAGGTAAAGTGGAAGTGAGAAACATAGGGGCAATTTGGGAAGATTCACTTTACCCTACTTATTTTTTGGACCCTAGGTGCTGTGCAAATGTGTTGTATCATTTATTAAAAGGGCCAGAAATCAATAACTTGCTTTTTGTATGTATGTATCTTCTGTGTATGTTCTAAATTTACCATGATTATATTCAATTAAGTCCCAGTTACTGAATAATAATTTGCATAGCATTATCTCCCTCCAAGAGATTAACTGTGAAAGTATATACAATATGCCAGTTTTCTTTTCAACTTCATTCCTTCCTCCCTCCCCCCTCCATCCTTCCCTTCCTTTCTTCCTTCCTTCTTTCCTTCTATGGGAGCTGGTTCTCCTCTATGCATTGGCCAGAGACCACAGAGGAGGGGGAGACAGGCTACCCCGGGAGTCCTGGGGACACTGCTGATGGGCAAGCATGCAGAGTAAACCACCACTCAGGGAGAGCTTCAGGGAGACATCTTGTTTATTGGGGTGTACAATCAAGTAGATATATTCAAGGGTTAGGAAAAGGTTAAGGTAATCATTAAGCCACATACAATACAGGGTTAAGTCTTGACCTATCATGTGCTTGTTCATTACTGGAAAGTTATCATATAAGGTCTATTCATGAGCTCACCATATATAGGCAGGCTCCTCTCTACAGGTGAATTATGAGCACCTCAGGGCAGGGAGGAAGAGGGCAGTTAAGCAAAACCAGGATATTTGTGGTGAGTTTCAGTTGGCCATATATGGTAATGTATGGCCTTTGTTCAAAAGGAATGAGGAAGTATGTGCAGGAAGGTTCCCGGTCTGGAAAACTCCATCCATCTTAAGGTCATGGGGTCGAGTGGGGACCTGTCTATTGCCCCTCCTATGAAGAGGGGGTTCAGGGTTGACCCTCTCAGACTCTCATGGAGATAATGGCCTGGATTTCCCAGACAGTGGGCCTTTCCCCACATCCTTCCTTCTTTCATTCTTTTGAAGAGGGGATGTATTACACATATCTGATTTCACCACTTTGATTCACTTTTTCATTTAGATAGAGGTACACTAAAGTATTTTAGTTAGAGAGCTATCACTCTGATCTTCTAATTTTATTTAATTTTGCTATTTTTATCTTATTAATTTTAGTGCAAAATATTTTTAAATGCTGATATATTGAAATGTACTGTTATACCAATTCAGTGCCAATAATATTATATAACATATAGCTTCACCATTTTTCCTGAAAATGTTATTATTTTTATGTTTAAATAAATGTATACATTAATAAGGATAATATTTTTTAAATCTTGCTTTAGGACAGAAATAGAAATCTCATATATGTCAAAGTAAACACAGTAAATAATTACTGAATAGTTGTCAAATATAAAGCTGATCCTGGCTGAGACAGTGTTGTACAAAATAACGTTTTCAGGGCCAGGTGGTGTCACACCTGGTTGAGTACAATGTCACAATGTACAAAGACACAGGTTCAAGCCCCCAGGCCTCATTGTAGAGGGAAAGCTTTGCAAATGGTGAAGCAGTGTTGCAGCTGTCTCTCTGTCTCCCTTTCTCTCACCCCTTCCCTCTTGATTTCTGGCTGTCTCTATACAATCAATAAATAATGATAATAAAAAATGGAAAATAGGGAGTCGGGCTGTAGCACAGCGGGTTAAGCGCAGGTGGCACAAAGCACAAGGACCGGCATAAGGATCCCGGTTCGAACCCCGGCTCCCCACCTGCAAGGGAGTCGCTTCACAGGCAGTGAAGCAGGTCTGCAGGTGTCTATCTTCCTCTCCTCCTCTCTGTCTTCCCCTTCTCTCTCCATTTCTCTCTGTCCTATCCAACAACAACAACAATAATAACTACAACAATAAAACAACAAGGGCAACAAAAGGGAATAAACAAATAAAATAAATATAAAAAAATGGAAAATAACACTTTCAGTTACTTGTCAAAATAAAATGGTGAAATCTGAGTTAATGTACCTAGAACTCCATTCTTTCTTGAAACCTTCCAACATATCTCACTTTAAGTAGTAATTCACTTTTATGCAGTCTCAGGTATGCATATCTGTCTTATGAAAATTTTTTCAGTTATATATAATTCAACACATATGTTCTCTCACCTATTCCTCTAGAAACTATTAAGGGTAGGAACTTTATTTGTTTCATTTTTAAATGACTAATTTCTTAAGAATTATTTTCAAGTGGATGTGTGGCCATGCTATTAAAGTCTTAAGATATCTACCAGGGTTATGATTCTTTTCTGGATATTCTTACCACCTTCTGAAATCACTACTTATGTTTCAGTACCTTGTGGTTGCAGTGTTGAGGGTTCCATATTTACACTTCAAATTCATGTAAACAAAGGAACTCTGTCCTGTGCTTTGAATTTCTCTGAATTTTCTTTCTGCCTTGCCATGATTAAGAAATCATGTCATTTCATTGGACTCCAGTTACTGGATAATTCAGTGCAATCTTTTACTTTTAAATTTAGCTTAGTAGTAAATTTAATCACATATATAAAGTTCCTTTGGTCACATAGACAGCATTCACATTTTGGGGCTCAGCTTATGTAAACTCCCATACCCATCTGGACTGAAATGTCATCCTCTGGTATATATTTACTTGAATATGTATGTAGAGTCTTGTAAAAGGAATATTTGTTGTAAATACAACCCTACAGTCATTATTCACTTTTCAGTGTGAATTTAGAAAGAACTTTAAAAATGAACTGAAACACTCTAGGAATTGTAGAGATGTAAAAATAACATGGGAAGATGATGTCATGGAAGTATTTATTGCTAGTAAGAATATTAAAGCATGGCCTGGGTGAACTATTGAAATGTGACATTGTAGAAAAGGATGCTAGAAGGTAAAAGATCATGTTACCATGTGCAAGGACCCCTGTTCAAGCAGGGGAGAAGGTTCACTAACAGTGAAGCAGAGGTGCATCTCTATCTCTCACTATCTTTCCCTTCCTTCCCAATTTATCTGATCTCTATCCGTTAAGTAATAAGTGAATAAAATATCTAAAAAGAAAGTAGAAGATCAACAAATCAGACACAATGAAAAATCAAAAAAGAGCTTTCCTATGGACTGTGAGTTACAGTAATTAATCAAAGCTTAGTTTTTTTTTTCTCCTTTACCAAGGACACACCAGCATATACCTGCGCGCGCACACACACACACACACACACACACACACGTACATGCACATGCATATACACACAAACACACAAAAGTAGTTACATAAAAGTCTAAAAAATAACTCATATTTCTGGAGTTGAAAATCCTATGTGTGTTCCCTGGCGCACAGGGTAGAGTGCTTTCTCAAAATAATAACAGTGATAAGGGTTGAAGTGAAGGGACTTTAAGAGCAGAAAAAAAGATACAATATACAAGTATTTCTGATAGATTCAAAGTACTTGCCTAACTGCAAAGAATAGCATTGTCTATTAAACTGCTGTAATGTATATTTAAAGAAAAAATCATTTTCCTTTGCAGCAAATACTGAGTTCTTACAATCCAATCACATCCTTAATAGGGAGAAAAGCCATTTCTGTTTCACTTCACTGCACTGAAGTATTTAATCTTTTCCTATTCATAGTACATGCAGTTTTTATTAGGAGGGTTCTAAACATCAGAGGTAGCATTGTAGATAGCAGCAGATTCACAGCAACTCTTTAATATTTGGTCACTTCATTATTAGATTATGACTTTGTAAGAAAGCATAACTCACTAGGTCACAGCTCTAAATTTAAAAAGCCAATATCACCCAGGGTGTATCATTATTTTGAAATGACTTATAAGCATTTTGTTTACTGCCAGAAAGTTTTATGCTTCCTTTCTCAAAGACAAATGTGTTCTGCCTGATATGTTAGGGTTTGTGTTTAATCATTTGCAGTTTTTTATTTATAATTAATCCTCTTTAAATTTATGCAATATTATTCTAAACTTTTTATCCATAGAGCATTTTAGTGGGTGTTTGATTATTATATTTTTATAATTTAATTATTTTATTTATGTAGTGTTTTGAATATCCTAGCAGAACATCTTTTATGTTATTGCTCAAACATTTGAAAATAACATATTCATAAACACTAAAATGTGTAAATGTGATCTATTCTAATGTTATCAAGAAATGCAATAAATCAGGAATATTTTATGTAAATGTGAAGTAACATTTTACATACTATAGGCCAAATTACATGTGACATGGTCTTGAATTTAGACATCTTTCCTAATGAACATAAAGTACAGCAATATGATGTGAGCTCAGATCTATAAGGTTGCAGAGGTTAACATAGATTCCTAAGCTGAATATGGACCCCAGATCAGACCAAACCGATGGGGTTTACAGTCAACAATATTTATACACCTTTCCCATATTTGGGAGCTACTCTCTTCCCTAATGCAGTTTTGTAGCCCTTTTTCCAGCCATGACATCATCTCCCCAGACAATAACTTGGGTCTACCTGCATATCACATGTCAGGCTCATAAAAAAAAAAAAAAAAAAAAAACCCAGTATAGTCATGGGCCCTTTGGAATATAACTAAAATAGGCCTACTAACCATCTACAAAATAGAGATCCCCAAATCTTGATCTGCATTATTCCAGCCTTTAGGTTCATGATTAGTCAACAATTTGGCTTTATATCTTAACTCTTCTTTCAGCCACCAGGTTCCAGATGCTAGCATGATGCCAACTGGACTTCCCTGGGCAGACAACCCCACCAATGCATCCTGGAGCCCTGCTTCTCCAGAATCTCACTCCACTTGGGAAAGAGAGAGACAGGCTGGGAGTATGAATCGACCTGCC
The DNA here is from genome assembly GCF_950295315.1 of Erinaceus europaeus. Lineage (NCBI taxonomy): Eukaryota > Metazoa > Chordata > Mammalia > Eulipotyphla > Erinaceidae > Erinaceus > Erinaceus europaeus. Next base: position 65,300,607 of record NC_080177.1, read on the forward strand.
AGTACCCATGTTCAGCGGGGAAGCAATTACAGAAGCCAGACCTTCCACCTTCTGCACCCCATGGTGACCCAGAGCCCATGTTCCCAGAGAGATAAAGAATAGGAAAGCTATCAGGGGAGGGGATGGAATACAGTGTTCTGGTGGTGGGAATTGTGTGGAGTTCTACCCCTCTTATCCTATGGTTTGTGTCAGTGTTTCCTTTTTATAAATACATTTTTTAAAGTAGAATAATACTCAGGTGAGACTAATATAAAATTTAGAAATATTCACCCACACAATACAATTAATTTATAAGCATGGCTAAGGAAAATAAATAAATAAAATACATGTGGCTAAGAACTTTCACTCAGTCCTTCTGAAAGAACCAGTGTAGATCTATACCAGAACTTGCCCATCTGTTTCTGGTTCAACATAGTGAACTCAACATATAAAAATTACAAATGATAATTCAAAAAAAGTTCAGTATCTTTAATATTAGGGTAAGTTGAAATCTAAATTATAGCCATAAAAAATTAGCACTACAGATATAACCGGATAAAGTTACATATGCAGGCAAGTTTGTAAAACAACAAAAAATTCCGTGTGTTGCTTGTTGGAGACAATGGAAACATGCTGAAGAAAAGTTTTGCACTTTCTGATGAAAGTATATAGTTAGTATATGACCCAGTAACCCATTCCTAGACTTTAAACTATAAGTAGATTTTTTTAGCTTAATTACTCCTGACCAAGAGATAAAACAGGGTGGGGGGAGAGATAGCACTGCAGTGGGTTCCCAAAGTGATCCTAATTTTGTCTTGTTCAGGTGTCAGGTGAGACTCTTTGCTATTCCTAGTTGAGTGAGGAGCATGAAACACAGCTGTTGCTCCTCTCGCTCAGTTTTGTTTCATCTATGATGAAGCAATGTTAAAAAGTATTCAGGTAATGAAATTGTCCTGTATTTTGCTCACTGTTTTAAGTAATTCTATGCCTTTGTCAAAACTCATAAAAAGGGACCTGTATACCAAAAAGAATAAATGTGCTTGAATTTAAAATGTGAGTATAATAATTAAATAATTAAATATGTTAAATTATAAAGCATCAGGGATATAATTATAGAGTGAGAAAATTCCTATGGAGAAGGGGATATAGAGTGGAAATTTAATATCAGTGAGTCATTGCATGTCAATATTTGAATTAAGAATATTACTAGATTCTTAAGATATGTTGAAGTTAAGAGATTAAAAATTAAAATTGGTTAGCTCTAAGAAGATTGTTATGTAATTTATTTTACTAATTCTACCAGTTATGATTAGTTTTAAGTATATACATATATCTTTAATAAAATTGAATTATGTAGGGTTTACATTTTATAAATGCATTTATAAGAATTATATTAAGTTAAAATGTTAGATGATCTCTAGTAAATTGATTTTATTTAAGGATGTGTTAGTCATTTTTACTTTTTGCCTAACTAGAGTCCTTCCCATGCATGATTTCATCACTTCCAGTCAATCTTTATTCTTCAGTTAGAGAGATAAGAGAGGAAAGACACTAGCACTTCCTTAGGGGCCAGGTGGTGGCACACTTGGCTAAGCATTCACAGTGCACAAGGACCCAGCACAGGGGCAGGGTGGTGATGCACCCAACTGAGTACACATGTTACTATGCATAAGGTCCCAGGTTCAAGCCCCTGGTGCCCACCTGCAAGAGGATAGTTTCACAAGTGGTGATTCAGGGCTGCAGATGTCTCTCTGTTCCTTCCTCTATCTCTCCCTCCTTCTCAATGTCTCTCTGTTTCTATCCAATAATAATTAAATAAAAAGAAAATATATATTTAAAAAAAAAGACTCTAGCACTTCCCAACATACACACCCTACCTGGTTAGCTGTCTCTCTGACTTGAGTATAGTCTTTATGTAATACTTCTGCTCTCTTCATAATTTATGAAGATAAAGAAGCCGTGAATGAGTGTGTGTATTGGGGGGGAGCTTAAAGTTTTGGATCTACTAAAAAACCAAATCACAGCTATACATGACTCTCATGATTTAAACAAAAAGGCACATGTCTTTATAGAACCATAATCTTATTTTTTGTCAATTTCTGTTGCATATTAATTTTTATTTTTATTTACTTATTGGATAAAGAAAGACAGAAATAGATAGGGAAGGAGAAGATAGAGAGGAAAAGAGATATCTGCAGTCTTGCTTCACCACTCATGAACCTTCTTCCTTATAGGTGGAAACTGGGAGCTTAAACCTGGACCATGTTCACTCGGTTGGGTGAGTCACCACCCGGCTCCTATGCTGTATATTCCTTGCTGTTTATAAAGTAGTCCATGTGGGTACTTGGGGAAACTCTAAAAGTTCTAGCAGACAGTATTTATTCTACTAGATATGCGTCTAATAGACTTTTGATATACAATTTCTAATGCAACAAAACCATTATGGATCCTACTACACAATGGCATAAATCACAAAAGCAGGCTGGTAAGGCAAGCTGCAGTTTGGAAGCATAGAATACATCTTTGTCCAAAACTTTTAGTTCTTTTTTGTTTTTCCTTTAAACTCTCAGGAGACACTACTAAATATTATTCTGACCCTGAAAAATATTCTTGTCCTTTCTGAACATAATATCATTTTTCTTATAGCAAACATAATTTCCATCATAAGGTATTATTAAATAATATACCATTGTCATGACAAATGCTTAAGAAACTGTATTTTCTTGGTGTTTATTTTGCATACCTCAATCCTGTCAAAACCAACTCTGTCAGTTTTTACATTTGTAAACAAAAGATTAATTATTGATTCTGAAAAAAATTAAAGAATAGATCTAACTACAAAAGCATGTAAAATATATAAGACCTAGTCAGCTAAAGTTATTGAAATATCTTTACAAGAGTTTCAATTCTATTTTGGGGTAGAGAATTTTGTGTGTGTGTGTGTGTGTTTTCTGAATTTAATTTAGTTGGAGCATATTTTCCTAAATTCATTTAACTTCATGGCAAATTCAAAGGTAGATCTCAAATTATATTATATACATATTATATACACATAGCATTTGATGATAAATAATATACAGTCCCCTTTGTCCTCTATTTTTTTTATCTAAGATACAGTTAAGTATTCAGAACTTAAATTCTAATTATTTATTATTATTACTATTAACATTGTTATTAAATACTGGAGAATGAAGCAAGGGTCTTGTTCATGTACTATACCACCACTTAGGAGCCTGGGCTGATTTCTTTCATTCTTATTTTGTGGGTAAAAGAGGAAAAGAAGAAATGGAGAAAAAGAGAGAGGGAGAGACACCTCAGTGCTATTCCACCATTCTTGGAAGTTCTTCTAGTAAAGCCCATGGTGTTTCCATATAGTTCTTAAACTTAAAATACAGAACTTTGACCTTGGCAAGGAATGTGTTTTACTGGTTGATAACATTTCAGATGATAAACATTTATTTTTATTTTGAGCAACCTTATAATAATAAACCAGAGATGGAAACTTATTGAGGGTTGAGGAAGAATTACACTCCAACAAAGAAGTAGATTTCATTTTAAGTACTCAGGAGGTTATTTTTATAAGAAAGTATAAACATATATACTTTTAAAAAATACAGCTTGGCAGTGGCCTTATGTCTAGAATATTGCTTTCTCAATATAACCCCCATTGAGGCAAAAGTAATATTAACAAATGATAAAGTTTTACTGTAATTCTTAATATTTTAATAAACATAGATATAACACGCCAAGTAAATTAAACTCCTTAATCTTTCCCCCTATTTTACTTTAATACTGCATAGCTATACTTGGAAAATGATCATTCCACAAAAATCACTATTCATTCAAAACTGATTAAAAAGAAAAAGTTTTCTTCAGTCTTTTTGACTCCCCTAAGCTAAAGCCTTTGAATAGGAGATTAAAGCTTAATTATTTTGATGTACCTGTGCAGTGTTATCCATCTATCCTTTTTATACCATTTTGAAAGTATAAATTGCTTGAGTAAAATAAGAAAATGCTCTGGCTCTCTTCTCTGCCTTTTTAAAAAAGAATTGGTATTTTCAATTTCTAGATGAAAAATAATACCTGACTGAATGCTAATCATACCTTCTGCTGACAAAGATAGAATAAACCAGGAGACTAGAATTCTAAGGAATAACAGTATGCATTAATCATTACTGTTTCTACTTTTATTACTTATCTTTTTTTCAACATAAAACACAAATAAGTCTTTAAAACTATAGATCACATTGAGAGATAAAGAACTCCTTCAATCTTGAGATACGGTTTTCTTTACTACACTATTTTAAATATAAAAGTTGATTTGTGAAAAGCCCAACCCCATCGCTACTTTCTACTTAATAATATACTTATTACATATCTTACATTCATATATGAACTTCCAGAAATATTCTATACTCCAGAAATATTTTTTTCACAGAATATTTAAAATGAAACTACTTCTCAAACAAGCTTCACTGGAAAACACAATTTACATATAATTTCATATCAACGCTATATGCATTGATATGTTATTCTAGAATATAAATTCTATAATTTATTTTAATGCCCAAAACATGTGTCCCAAAACAATTATGGCCTAATATTGATCCAACTCTACTTCAGCTTTTCCTCAGGATGGATTTTTTTTTGAGGGTATCCTGGTTCTTTGTTGCCAATCATGATCAAAACAATGAGGTCTCATGTGAAGTCATCTGAGTTCACATGACTTGGCTCCTCCATATCCTTGCCAAGTGTATTTTGGGTTATTTATTAAATTTACCTAACCCTTATTTCATACTTCTGTAAAAATTACTCAGAAATATACCTCATTAATTCTAAATTATAAAATACATGAAAATTATGTCTGTGAGATAATCTAAGTACTTTATAAATAGTGGGGATATTGTGCCTTTACTACCTACTACCAAAAGCTTTGGAACTGGAGGAAAAATAATCACAAGACATGAAACCATCATGACATATATCAAAAATATCAGTACACTCAGGTCAATCTTCAGGATGGGTCTCTTTTTACTACTTCTCTCATGATAGGTAGATATTTTTCCAGTACTTGAATAACTACAATGAAAATGCATGTGGATCTTACAACAGGAGACTAGTGTAACACTGGTTAACTGGTCAGATGTCCATTCAATTTTGAAGAAGAAACTTTCTAGTATCTATCAAATTGCAGACTCAAACTCTGAGATTTATGTACCTTCTAATAATTCCTCAGTAAAAATCAATTTATGTAAGTCAAGCAGATCAGCTGTCTGACTTTCACGGACTTTCACTCAGATACTTGTATATAAAACAGTAATATATAAAACCTTTACTCTCTCCCTCTACTATGGACTCGGTTGTGTCCTGTAGAGTAATATGCCATTTCCTTATCCCCTGAACTGGTCAATTTCCAATGTGCTTGCACTTACCTGCACTTTAAGTAAATAAAGTTTTGTACATTATTTCCTTTAAAAAATATTTTGTTGGGGGGATTAATGGTTTATAGTAAATTAAGTTGTTGGTACATGTGTAAACCTAGTCCGAGATCTATTTGTGTTTCCCCTTTCTGTTTGTATTAATCAACTTCTGTCCATGAATGAGCTCGTCCCATATTAATTTTTCTCTTTCTGGTTTATTGCATTTAACATGATTCCTTCAAGCTCCATCCAAGATGAGGCAAAGAAGGTCACTTCATCATTCTTAACATCTGAGTAGTATTCCATTATGTAAATATACCACCACTTTCTTAGCTACTCCTCTGTTGTTGGACACCTGGGTTGCTTCCTGGCTTTGGCCATTACAAATTGTGCTGCTAATAACATAGTTAATAACATAACAAAAAAATTCTTGGATGGGTGAGTTTGATAACAACTTGGAGTGAAGATGAAATCTCATTCTCTTGTTCTCTGTATGTCTTAGTTTCTATTTCTCATATTGCCTCATCTATTTTTACAACAACCATGTGAAAGACTGCTGTAATACAGGAAAAAAAAATAGAAACTAAGAAAGCATACTTAAAATAGTTTCTTCAGATCACAAACCCATGAAATGGCAAGACTTGTGCTATATTAAAAAAAAAAAAATGAAGACCCCAAATCTTCATCTGCAATATTCTTGTCTTTAGGTTCATGATTAGTCAACAATTTTTTCAGCTTTACATCTTAACTCTTTTTCAGCCACTAGGTTCCAGATGCTATCATGATGCCAACCTGACTTTGCTGGGCAGAAGACCCCACCATGTGTCTTGGAACCCCTCCTCCCCAGATCCTAGCCCCATTAGGGAAAGAGAGAGACAGGTTGGGAGTATGCATCAACATGTCAACACCCATGTTCAGCGGGGAAGCAACTACAGAAGCCAGACCTTCCAACTTCTGCATCCCACAATGACCTTGGGTCCATATTTCCAGAGAGGGATAAAGAATAGGAAATCTATGAAGGGAAGGGATTCTGGTGGTGGGAATGTACTTCTCTTATTCTATGGTCTTGTCAATATTTCCACCTTATAAATAAAAAATATAAAATGAAAATACAGGTTTGACAGACTTCAAGGTCCATATTTTCCCACCACATTACATTGTCTCCATGAATAAGTAAAAAAATGAAGTGTAAAACTGACTAAAATTTTCCAGGGTCTTAACTAAGCCAGATTGTTCCTTCTTTCTTTCTTTTCTTCCATCCATCTATCCATTCATCCATCCTACCACCCTTCCTTTTTTATTTCCCTCTTTTCTTTTTTTAAATAATTTTTATATTTATTTATTTATTCCCTTTTGTTGCCCTTGCTGTTTTATTGTTGTAGTTATTAATGTTGTTGTTGTTGGAAAGGACAGAGAGAAATGGAGAGAGGAGGAGAAGACAGAGAGGGAGAGAGAAAGACATCTGCAGACCTGCTTCAGCGCCTGTGAAGCGACTCCCTTGCAGGTGGGGAGCCAGAGGCTCGAACCGGGATCCTTCCACTGGTCCTTGCGCTTTGTGCCACATACGCTTAGCCCGCTGAGCTACCGCCCAACTCTCTATTTCCATCTTTTCTTCCTTACTTCCACAAGGGTTATCACTTACCTGCACAACTCCACTGCTACTAGCAGTCATTTCTTTTCTTTCTTCTAGATAGAGTTGGAGATAAAGAGAAGGAGAGATAGAGACAGAGAGAGAAGTGCAGCACCACTCAAGGCAAACATAGTAACAAAGTAATATCCCTTATAGTAAAGCAAAATTTTAATATCTACCTGTATAGAAAAAAATAGGGAACATTCCAGTGGAGGGGATGGGATACAAAACCCAGGTGAAGGGAATTATATGGTATTATATCCCTATTATCCTAGTCTTGTTATTATTAAATCACTAATAAAACTGTTAAAACAAAAATTCCTGCCTCCTCTGGAGTTTCAAGCAGCCACCCTACCTGCCCCTCCTGTTTAAAAGGGTCAGTTACCAGAAATTTTAGCCACAATCAGCATCTACACCTTAATGTGATATACATTTGCAGTGGAAAGTAAGAGCCTATTGAAGACTCTCTCTAATCTGCTCTAATTAGAATGAGGAAACAGAAAAAAGAAAAAAAAAGGTCCTATTTATCTCTCCTCACCAGCCATGAAGGACTACAGCTCAGGTAAAAGCTTAAGTAACTCAGAGGAAGGTTAAATTCCTGTAGGAATCTCACTGCTCAAAGGGCTTCCCTCAGATCTGAGAAAAGCAACAGATGAAAGACACATACAATGCAAGAGAACAAAGGACAACTCATGCACCTCATGAGAGAGAGTAAGAATTTAAACAGGGCTGAATTATCAACTGCTTTAGCAGAACTATCCACCAGAGTGTCTAAGTATCTGAACATGATAATTGAGATACAAATATCAACAGAGTATCAGGCTACAGTAGCTGAAAGCCAAAGGAAGAAGCTTCTGCACAGGAAAGGGAAATACCACCATAACAATGAGAACCCCCCACCCCCAGAGAGGGAGAAAATCTTTATGTGTCATATGTTGAAAGACCTATGTAAATAAATGTTTATAGCAGCACAATTTGAAGCAGCCCAAACTTGAGAGCAACCCAGATGCCCAAGGACGGATACATGGCTAAACTGTATCTATACACAATGGAGTACTATCTAGCTGTATAGAATAAGGTCATCTCCTTTGCAATATTGTGGTCAGAAGTATCATGTTCAGTGAGACAAAAGTGAAAGAAAAAGACCAATACAAGATGATCTCACTTAGAAGTGGTACTTAAGAACAGATAACAGTAAGAAAAAAACGTAAGGTGAAACTTGGACTGGGTGTGACATATTACACCAAGGCAAAGTACTCTGGGGAAGGAGGGGAAAGAACATGATGAAAAGGCAGTGGTATCTTCTTGTGTCTCCTAGATTCCTAGATACCAGTCAAGGTAAAATGAGAGGTTGTACATATGTGGCCTGCAACAGTGAAATTGTGCTTGCTTTCAAGTGGGGGGGGGGAGAAAGAGAGAGAGAAAATTAGCAAAAAGGAGTATATCAAGGTCAGGGATTATATCAGATCACTGTATATAACTGACGAATTTTGCTACAGAGACCATGGTAAATGACCTTTGGGCTAGTATTTTCCCCTGTGGTTCCAATGATAGTCAGAATGTTACTGCCACAATTGAGACCTGCACTGATTTTCATGTACAAGAAGCGGCAACAGATAGTTTTATAGCACTTAATTAAATTTAAATTCACCTCAGCTGTGATTTGTATATACAAAAGAGAATACATTTCTGACATTCAAAATGTATGGGAATGGGCTGGAAAGACAGAACAGCAGGAGAATATCAGATTCACATGCCAGGGGCCCAGGAAGCCCAGCTTCAATCCCTGACTTCACCATAAACCAGTAATGAACAATGCTATCTTCTCTTTCTCTCTTGTCTCTCTCATGAAGTTAAGTATATCATTGAAAAAGAATAGGAAAGATACTATTTTTAAAGTAGTCTTTTCCTGTTTTGTTTTTAACATGAGTACTGCTCCACTCTGACTAGGGATGGCCCTGGAGACTGAAAATACCTATGGCATACACATTCCACATGTCATTCCCGAATGTAAAATTTAGCATCTTCTTGAAACATCTTAGTAAATTCAAACTGATAATAGTGTATTTTGGAATATTATTTAATGTATACTTTAGGTAAAAAAAAAAAATCACATGACCCAACATTGTCAACTTTGCAGTGGCTCCCATAAAGAGTATATCACCTGCAAAAAACATAAACACACAGTTAGGCTATCTGTCAAAACATGGTGTCATCAAAGTTGAAAAGAATGAGAGCAAATCTGTAGCACACCTGAGAACAGGCTGATACTACAAGGGAACAGACTGCCAGATCTCAATGCTTGATTAAAGCACAAGATGGATAGGATTTGTCTGACTTTAATTTTCAGTCTCTAGGGATATTTTGTCCATATTTATCACTATGAGTATTCATAAAATAAAACAATGGAATCATGCCCAGAAAAGAAAATTAAAAGCCCAACTTTAATTATTCATACAATTTAACATGGAAAATGTAAAAGGACAACAGCCGCAGAATGAAAGAAATAGAAAGAGAGCTAATAAAGATGTCTGTGTCTATTAAAAATATGTTCTATCGAAAATCTGTTGCATTTTTATATCAGAGGAGAAATTAAGAAAATACCCACCTTGCAATTATATAAAACAGGGAAAATGCATAGAAATAAATTTAATTGAGGTAAAAGATCAGCACACTAGTGGGTGAGGCAGTGGTGCAGCAAGTTAAGTGCTCATAGTGTGATTTTAGTATAAAAACTGAGAGACACACATCATGGCGCAAAGCGCGCAAGGACCAGCGTTAGGATCCCTGTTAGTGCCCTGGCTCCCCACCTGCAGGGGGTCACTTCATAGGCAGAGAAGCAGATCTGCAGGTGTCTATCTTTCTCTCCCCTTCACTGTCTCCCCTCCCCAATTTCTCTCTGTCCTGTCCAACAACAATCACAGCAATAACAATAATAAAATAACCAAAACAATAAATTTTTTTTAAAAAAAGATCAGTACACTAAAACCATAGGACATTGTCAAAAGTAGTTGGAAGACTAGTGAAATAGCTCACTTACATAATGTAGCTTTACCATATGTGCAACCCAAGTTTGAGCCCTGCCCCCACCACACTGAAGGAAACTTCACTGCTATGGTCTAAGTCTCTCTCTGCCTCTATTCCTCTAGCTAAAAGTAGAAAGGAAGGCAGGAAGGCAGGAAGGAAAGCAGGAAATCATGAAATCAGGAAGGAAGGAAGGAAGGAAGGAAGGAAGGAAGGAAGGAAGGAAGGAAGGAAGGAAGGAAGGAAGGAAGGGAATGAGGGAGGGAAGTTGAAGACACAAAGAAATGTAAACATATTCTATGATTATGAATTAGAGTAATAGTGTTAAAATGTCTGTATGACCTAAATTATCTACAAACTCAATTCAATCCTTATCAAAATTCCAGTGGATTTATTCTTCACAGAAATAGTGCAAGCCTAAAATGAGTACAGAGCAACAAAATACTTTGAAAAGTCAAAGCAATCTTTACAAGAATAAGTTATTGAAAAAAAGCTGTATCAGTTCACATAACTGAAATATTTTTAAATAGAAAAAAGTTGAACTGACAGAAACAGAACGTAGAATAGTAATTACTAAGGGCTGTGAAGAAAATAAGAGGATGTTGGTTAAAGGCTTCAGGTTCAGGTTCAATGAATGAGTGTATTGGAATGAACATTTTTTCAAAGAACAAATAGTTTTAACTCCAAAGTAAAAACTTCATAAAGGCTGTGGGAAGACTGTTGATATTTCCAATTTTATCATATAGAACTATTCTGATTTTCTATTTCATCTTGTGTCAGTTTTTGCAAATTATATTTTAAAGAAATAAGTACATTCTAGTTGTCAAATGTATTGGTATTAAGACTTCTATTATTACTATTTAGTATCTATGTGATTTATAGTGATGTATCTTTGCAATTTTAAAGTTGAATTTCAGATTATTAAATTACAAAAAATAAGGTTTAACTTACTAATTCAATTATTTTTAGTATATACACATTTCAATTGAAATAAGAATAACAAAATAGATAACATCAAATCAACATATATACTATTGTTATGGGATCAGTATAAAGTTAGATATAAATGAATTATTATTTAATTACTACATACAATAATTCAATATCAATATTTTAATTAAAATGGAATTCACAACCTCGTGTTTGGATAATTGGAAGTGATAATATGTAGCTAGGTTGGCATTTCCAGCAGTATAAGTTAATTTACAATATCTTGTATTGCTCCAGCAATCAGAAATTTCACAAGGTCATATTAAATGTTGCAAACTCACATATCAAAAATAAACAAAGCCTTCCTATATCATTTATACTTTGCATTATATGAGAATTCAAATAATATGCTTGATATTCTTATTGAAAACATTTTACCTTAACTAGAGAGGCAGAGATAGATAGAAGAACTCGTCAAAATTAGAAGAACAAAAGTGGTTATTTTTGAGTGAAGAGAGTTGTCACTGGGCTTTATTTATGAGAGATCCATTGCTCTCTGTGGATATATATATATATAATTTCAGAGAGACAGAGAGAAAAGGAGAAATACCACACACCTGCTTCTCTGTTCATGTAGCTTCCCTTGGTGCCATGTCTGATGCTGCCTGCATGTGATGCTGAGCCCTCAAACCCGGACCCAGGAACATAGCAAAGTGTATGGTCTACTGAGTGAACACCTATCAGTAAATAAATAGTTTTAAAAGCAAAACAATTAAAAGGATACACAAATTATTGTCTCCCTTATTTTCAACACAAGGTGGCTCACTCGGCTTTAAAAATATTTTTTTAAAGGTCATGACTATTTTACATTGTTCAGGCTGAGATTCTAACTTCCTTATAGAAGAAATGGCAAAGTTTGTTACCGATTCTCTCATGGATGATTCTCTTAAGTTTATAGGGAGGATGCAATTAAAATTTTATGCCCAATTCACACTTACACTAAAAACAAAAATTCTTTGGAAAGTATGTCTCCTAATGCTTATGTTTTCTACTAATCATCATACAAATTGCTCTTTCCAAGCGCCTCTAGGAAGATAGATATTACAGCCAATATGAAACACATGAAAAGCATCCAAGTAATAAGCATTCATTCAGTAAGGGACAATGCCAAGTTTGACAGGAGGTTGGCAATTAACACATGTCATTAGTAAATACGGTATAAAAATATGTTTTGCCTCTATTGTTTTAACATTTCTGCTTAAACATGGATTGAATCAAACAACACTGAAAAAAATTGTATGCTTTGGGAATCCTTTGTTATTAAACTCAAAAGATAGTAGACCTACTCTTGACTTTAGTGAGAATACTTACTTGGTTGAAATATTGGATTCTTTCTTGCTTTTCTTATCATTGCATATAACAATAGATCCAATGATATTTTGAAGTATTAAGAATAAATACTCATTTCACTGCTTTGATACGAAAAGTAATAACATCCTACAGTAGTAAGAGCAAAGACAATAGAAAATGTAGTCCTATAACCCTATTCCTTCTTTAATTTTTATATAGTTTTTTAAGATTTCTTTTGATTGACCAAATGTCAGAAAATTAATAACATTCCATCATAATAAGTTTTATTTATGTTGTTTTTCTAGGGAAATAATGATTTATAAGACACTTGTCACATGGGTACAATTTCAAATTTTTCAGTGACAGGCGTTTGCACACCACTCCCACCATCAACTTTTCCACTATCACAAGATACTTTTAAAATGTATTTTTAACTTTTATGTATTTGTATGTTATTTATTAGATAATGACAAGAGAAAATATAGAGGGAAAAGGTAGGTAGGTAGGTAGGTAGGTAGGTAGGTAGATAGATAGATAGATAGATAGATAGATAGATAGATAGATAGATAGATAGACAGACAGGGAGAGAGAGAGAGAGAGAGATGCAACACTGTTTCTCCACTCATGAAGCATTCTCCTGCAAGTACGAACTGCAGGCTTGAAACCAGGTCCTTGCACATTGCCCTTGCACCTAACCAGGTTCTTTACCACCCAGCCCCCCCCAAGATAATTTTTAAAGATCAGAGTATGTATAAACAATGTCATTATGAGAATATGGCAATACTTTCATAGCATGTGGTTCATGCTCTATTTTATTATCACTTAGTCTTTATCTCAGACAGGTGACTTCAAGGAAGGCTTCTTTTTCACAAGTCTATGCAAGGATAAACATGTATGAATTGATATTTTTGATTGTCCACCTTGGATATAATCATAATTCAATAATTTAATATATGTAATAATTTATGGTAGTGTTTAATGTGTTTTTAATATTGTCAAGAAAATGGAAGGAAGGGTATATTTGGAATACTGAAGTCACAAAGCCTAGTATAGATATATGTGGGTATACTACTCAAAGTTGGCCAGACCTATACAATTATTCACTAGTATGAATGTTCATGAAAGTGCATCATTACAGAGAAGGGTCTACAAAACATGATAGATGAGATGAAAGCCATCTAAGCACAGATAATAAAGTGGTTTGCCAGTGTTTTCTTCTCTGTATTTGATAGTTTCTGCTCTAATGTACATGTGTTTGATTCACTTGGAATTGACTTCTTCATAAGTAGTAAACAACAATGGTGAGCTCTGAATATGACACCTACAGCAGGAAATCTTCCACCCACATGATGGTAGTTTAAAAAGAGTGAATCCTTTCTAATAAGAACAGTACCATCATTTGTTCTCACTGGAAAATATTCTTAATTGAGTTAGGAATTTGTAATGTATTCAAGATTATAATAATGTCAATATAATTAAAGTCAAGTCAATAATAATGGCATTTTTGAACAGGTATGAAAACAGCTTTTCTTTTTTATTATAGTATAAAGAAATGTTAGTTTACATATCTGTTGTTGACATAAGGGTACAATTTCATACCTTCTTAAAATATATGCTTCTTAAAATATATGCTCGATGCCTCTCTTCTTTTGCTAGAGGTCACTGAGTACTTTCCTCCTACAATCCTAGCCTCCTTGATCCCTCAGTAACTATATATATATGCAGGCATGATTCAAGGTTTATTTATGCTTCACCCTGTCTATTCCCTTTCTTTGTCTCCTATGTCTAACATATGAATGAAATCAGCTTATCTTCCTGATTTATTTCAATTATCATGAAACTCCCTCCCCAAATCCATCTATGTTATAGCAAATATTAAGACTTCATCTTTTTCTTAAAGCAATGTAATATTCTACAGTGCACACAAAAATTGAACTTTCTTATGGATTCATCTATAATTAGACACTTGGACTGTTTCCAAATCTTTACTTTTGTGAATAGCAATTAATGAACATAGGTTGATATGTATTTGGGGATTGGTTCTAGTGTTCTCTTGATAGATACCTAGAAGAGTTTCTGGATCATATGGAAGATGTATTTTTAACTTATTGAGGATACTACATATCATTGTTCATTAAGACAGTTTACGCACCCACCAACAGTGTATAAAGTTTCTCTATTTATAACAAATCAACATATTTTTAATTTCATTGCATTTATATATAGTATCAAAAATCAATCCACATGTGGAGACATTTTGATGGTGTAATTCTTTTTGTTGTTGTTTTTGGTGAATTTAGAAAGTTGTTCACCTGTCTATCTTGGGTATTAGCTTTGTGTCTGGAGTATATTGCTAAATATTTTTTTCCCATTTGGTAAGATATTTTCTGCTTAAATGAGTTTCTTTTGCTGTATAGAAACTTTTTTAGTTTGATGTAATCCCATTTGTTTACTTTTACTTTAGTTTTCCTTGCTGTTGAAGTTGAGACTCCAAATACATCTCGGATACCAATATCATAGAGTGTTTTGATATTTTATTTTCCAATGCATTTTATTGCTCCATGTTTTACATCCAAATCTATCAAAAAATGGAAAATTGGCTTATGGCATCTATGGAACTAATGGTCATATTATACTACATTTTTGGATCCATATTTTAAAACTACTATTTTTTTTAGCATTTATTTAACTATGTTTACCGAGGGATAATTGGCATCTAACTTATTAGTTGTAATATCACAAATTATTTGAAATGTACATGTATTATAAATAACAATCATAGCCTAATTAATACCTCTCATCATATATTACTTTTTAGTGTACAAAAAAAGACTTATTCCCTTTTTATTTTTTTAATTTTAATTTATTCTTATAACTTTTTTGTTATGATGAGAACTTCTAAGTCCTATTCTATTAGCAACTTAAACATGTAGTACAGTATAATTAACTGTAATAACAATGCTGTATTTGACATACCCATAACTTTTACTACAACTAGAAGTTTGTTGCTTTTAACCTTTTATCTATTTCACCCATCTTCCCACTATTTTTTTATTTAAATTTTTTTAGATTTACTTATTTATTCCCTTTTGTTGCCCTTGTTGTTTTATTGTTGTAGTTATTGTTGTTGTTGATGTCGTTGTTGGATAGGACAGAGAGAAATGGAGAGAGGAGGTGAAAACAGAGAGGGGGAAAGAAAGATAGACACCTGCAGACTTGCTTCACTACTTGTGAAGCAACTCCCCTGAAGGCGGGGAGCCAGGGTTCTAACCGGGATCCTTCCGCTGGTCCTTGCGCTTTGTGGCACGTGCGTTTAACCCACTGCACTACTGCCTTACTCCCTTCCCACTACTCTTGACACCTGTCTCTGACAATTACCAATGTGTTCAGAGATCTTACCAACAAATCTACTTCTGCAATTCCAATTAACTCTATCCCCTCTGAAGATTCCTACAGGCGCTTCCGCCAAGCCATCTTCAAAGCAGCTTCCCAAGATATTCCTTGTGGGAGACGTGCTAACTATACGCCTTCTCTTGATGCTGAATGCGAGCAACTACTAAAGCAGTATGATGAGTCGGGCGACCCAGATGTGGCTGACCATCTCATTGCCTCCCTGGCTGCAGCACGCCAAGCCCGCTGGAAACAACTCACGGAAAGTCTGAACTTCACCCACTCAAGTAGGAAGGCCTGGAAGCTTCTTCATAGTCTGGGTGCAGGTAGCCAACCCTCTCCCATCTCCCATCCTCCTGTATCTCCAAACTCAGTGGCCAGTCACCTAACTCAAGTTGGACGTGCTAAGATCGACCCAGTCTGGAAAAGAGAAATTTCCCATGAGTGGTCATCCCACTTCCGGTTATCTTGTCCATCTCCAAAACTCTCTCCCTTTACACTGTCTAAACTGGAAGACGCTTTGAAGAGGGTTAAACCGGGAACGGCTGCTGCTGGCTATGATAACATCACCCCAGAACTCATTCTTAACCTGGGCCCCGCGGCAAAGAAGTGGCTCACTACATTCCTGTCCCACATCTTGGAATCCGAATCTATGCCCAAAATTTGGCGTCGTGCGAAGATAATAGCAGTTTTGAAACCAAAGAAAGGCCCAACACTGGCCGCCAGCTATAGACCAATTTCTCTCCTCTCCGTGTGTTACAAACTCCTTGAGAGGCTGCTTCTGTCAGGTATTTCTCCTCTTACAGAGAGATTCCAATCACCCGCCCAAGCTGATTTCCGCCCAGGAAGATCTACCTGCGAACAAGTCCTGGCCCTCTCATCTTACATTGAAAATGGATTCCAGAAGAATTTAAAGACAGGTGCTGTCTTTGTTGATCTCACAGCAGCCTATGACATGGTCTGGCACCGTGGTCTCCTAGTCAAGATCTCAAGATGCCTGCCTCCATAGGTGGCCAACACTATATCGTTTCTTCTCCAAAACAGAAGATTCCGGGTGCATCTGGGTGACAAGTCTAGCAGATGGAGACTTGTCTCAAGTGGCCTCCCCCAGGGCTCTGTTCTGGCTCCTACGCTATTTAATATTTACATCAATGACCTTCCAGAAACTTCTTCAAGGAAGTTCATCTACGCCGATGACATCTGCTGTGCAACTCAGGCATCCAACTCTGACATCCTCGAGGAAACACTCACGAAAGACATGTCTCTGATATCTGATTACTGTAAAAAATGGCAACTATTCCCTAGCACTGCAAAAACGGTATCATCTGTTTTCCATCTACACCATGCCTCAGCCTCGCGTGAGCTTAATGTGCAGCTTGGCGATACGAGAATCCGGCATGAAGCCCAGCCAGTCTATATTGGCATTACTCTCGATTGCATCCTGTCATTTCACGAACATCTCATAAAAACTGCAGCAAAGGTGGGCGCGAGGAATCACATCATTGCAAGACTGGCCAGCTCCTCATGGGGTGCGAGCACTTCCACACTACGATCATCATCTCTGGCATTATGCTATTCCACTGCAGAATACTGTGCCCCAGTACGGTTCCGTAGCCCCCATGTCCACTTGGTCGATTCCAAATTATATTCCTCCATGAGGATCATTTCTGGAACCATCCGTTCCACCCCCGTTCCATGGCTGCCAGTTCTTAGCAACATCGCCCCGCCAGATATTCGTAGGGGTGCGGCATCATCTAAGTTCATTTCCCACGTCTACGCTCAACCGGACCTGCCAATATATGTGGATATCTTCGCCCACCCTGTTCAACGCTTGACGTCTCGTCACCCAATCTGGTCCCCTACGCCTACACAGAACTTCTCTGTTCCAGTCTCTTGGAAACAGAGCTGGCAGTCAGCTGAGGTAAAGAACAAACACCTCATCACAGACCCCTGCAAGCGTCAACCCGGCTTTGACCTAGCACGTTATGATTGGGCCCTCCTCAATCGCTATCGAACAGGCCATGGCCGATGCGCCGCTATTTTCCATCGCTGGGGAGCCAGAGACGACCCGAACTGCCCCTGCAGCTCCAGACAGACTATGACCCACATAGTCAACGACTGCCACCTCTCCAGATTCAAAGGAGGTCTCGAAACTTTACATCAGGCTCAACCTGACGCTGTTGACTGGCTACGGAAGAAGGGCAAACGCTAGAAGAAGAAGAACCAATGTGATCTCTGTTATCGGCTTGAGTATTTTTTTTTTTTCAGATTCCATGTGTAAGTATGGTCAGATGATAACTTTCTCTGTCTGAATAATATTTTATGATAGAGACAGAGAGATAAGTGATTCAATGAAGAAATTGACAGCACTGAAGCTTCCTTCTGTTGTAGTAGTTGGACTGGACTAAAGCAGAAGTCATACACGTAGTGACAAAGGTGACTATTTTACCACCACCATGTCACTTATTTTATTTATTTATTTATTTACTTATTTATTTATTTTTGCCTCCAAGGTTATCTCTGAGGCTCAGTGTCAGCACAAATACACTGCTCCTGGAGGCCATTTTCCCCTTTTTCTTGGTTAGGACATAGAAAATTGAGAGTGGAGCAGAAGACAAGAGAGGGAGAGAGAAAGATAGACACCTGTAGACCTGCCTCACACCTGTGAAGCAACCCTCCTGCAGGTGGGGGTTTCCCTCTTATTTTGTCTCAGTTATCTTAAAAAAGATATATTACTTGAATAAACAGAAAACAATAGGCTTTTAGACCATTATTTATAACCACATAATACACTAATATAGACTAATAGGAATAGAAATAGTAAATAGAAATAGTAAAATCAGGATCAAAATCTAGGTGGACATGAATTTAACAAATGTATTACAAATGCATTCATTTCCCTAACCCTTAAAGATCCATTTGTACTGACAGCAAGTAGCAATACTTCAGTGTTTTTTATTGACTGGATAATATTCCCATGCTACTGGTATATACCACACTTTACATTCATATGTCACTATGGACATCTAGGTTGTTCCACAAAAGGTTTGAAATCTTAAAGTTGCTGGATAACATCAAATGTTTTTGATAAGTGAAGATACTGGTAAAATAAATTATAAGTTCTCACTGTTAAGTGCAAGTAAGCAGAAAAGTAGAAGCCAAAACCTAGAGTAGGGAAATTCAAAGAAAAGATTATAAAAGTACTTGATTCAATTATGTGTAATTATCTTAAACCCAGAAAAAAAATAGAGGATGTTAGTGGATTTTACTGTTGACTGATGTTTTGTGTGATGTACTTTTCCTACCCTCAGGCTATTAGCTTTGTGCTGGAACACTATAAATATATTTAACAAAGTGCTAGACATTTTAAGGACAGTTGTAGGAAAAAGATATATTACTTGAATAAACAGAAAACAATAGGCTTTTAGACCATTATGTATAACCACATAATACACTAATATAGACTAATAGGAATAGAAATAGTAAAGGGATACTAAAATCAGGATCAAAATCTAGGTGGACATGAATTTAACAAATGTATTACAAATGCATTTATTTCCCTAACCCTAATAGAGTAAATAAGAGGTAAAGTATTAAAACTGGGCAAAGTTCCCTAAGAATAAAGATCAGGAAACCCTTATTCATCATGGATAATAAGGTACTGTTTGTCCCAAGGAGTGGCAGTGGCAAGGAATAATCAATTTTGCCTTCTCAAATATTCAAAGAGAAAGTAGTTATTTTCCCTTATCTCTTTACAGTGTTACTTATAGCCAAGGGAACAACAACAAAAAAAAAAACTGACAGTACCTACAAATACTGATCTTAAAAATTTATTCATCCAACTAGTAAAATTTGGTCTGTTTTAACAAAATAATGAATAAGCTATACAATTATGCCATTATTAATAAAACATCTTATTTAATTTTTCTTTTCATAATTCTGCAGTATATAGACAATGTGTTTTATTTCCTTGATACAATATTCAGTATGCCTGCAAAGTTTACATGCTAAAAAAAATTCACAGCAAAATCAGTTTCACCCCAAACCTCTGCCTGTTTATTATTTTTAAATGTTAATAGCCTTTCCTCCACTAAAATATTTATTATATTATATTATATTATATTATATTATATTATATTATATTATATTATATTATATTATATTTATTATATTATATTATATTATA
Organism: Erinaceus europaeus; assembly: GCF_950295315.1. Classification (NCBI taxonomy): domain Eukaryota; kingdom Metazoa; phylum Chordata; class Mammalia; order Eulipotyphla; family Erinaceidae; genus Erinaceus; species Erinaceus europaeus. The sequence goes on from NC_080177.1 coordinate 65,320,516, forward strand.
TTATATTATATTATATTATATTATATTATATTATATTATATTATATTATATTATATTATATTACATTACATTATATTATTAATCAACATGCAGAAAAAAACAAATGGCTAGTTCCTTAAACTGAATGTGGATTTATCTGACTCCACTGTATCTCTCAGATTTGAGATCTTATCGGTAGATCTGCCATATGCTAATCAGTACTCTTTTTTTTTTATTTAAGAAAGGATTAATGAACAAAATATGTCTACATTTTGCTAGGAGTGTACATAAACACCATTCCCACCACCAAAAGACTGTGACCCATCCCTCCCACCCACTCCCACCCCCCACTGGCCCAGGAAGCTGCATGTCTACCCTTCACCACTGGGTTTTTATTTTGGTGCTAAGCAGTACTCTTACTGATGCTAATATAAAATAAGAAAACATGATCTTCCATTCTAGGAGAGCATGAATTTAGAAATAATATAATTGAGAGATCAAGATATAAATTAGTATTCAGTCAAGTGCAATTAATGGCACCAAATTTGTTTGATGTGTCAAAGGGGAGCATAACTTTCCCAGAGATGACTCTCCTGTTGTATACTGACAGAATTTTTAAAAAGTATCAGGTGAGGTGGAAATTAAGAATCAAAGACAGTAAGAGAAAATGTAACGTGAAAACTGGGCAGGGTGTGGTACACTGCACCAAAGAATAGGACTCCGGAGAAGGCAGGAGTGGGTAGGATACAGGGGCAATGGGCTCCTGGTATATAATAGTGGAAAAGGATATATGTTAGAAGAGACAGTGTCTTACAGAGAACTATCATGGAGGGAAGAGAGCTTGTAACTCTATTTTAAACCATTAAAACACCAAAAAAAAGATATTATTTATTTATTATTGGATAGAGACAGAGAAATTGAAAGGGGAGAGAGCAGGGTGGATATGCAAAAGGATTTTTGTGCCTGAAACTCTTGAGTTCTCAGGATTAATCCATGGCACCAAAAAAAAAAGTATATATTGGGTCTGTGGGGTCACCTACCAAGGAAGGTGTCTGCTTTGCTATGCACATGACCTAGATTACAAACCTCCAATATACCATGTGGGACATACTGTAGCAATGGAGTAAGTTTTGGTGCTGTTGTGTTTCTATCTGAAAAAAGAGCAGAGAATCCTCTGTGATGACAAAAACCAAAAAAAAAAAGGGGGGGTTATTTGTTTAATTCTTCATTACATAACTGTTGGGGAACTTTTTTAGGAATGTAGAAAGAAAGGCATGTGCAAGAACAAAGTGGCTTTAAAAGGCTATTGAGAGGGGGCTAGGCGGTAGCACAGCAGGTTAAGTGTATATGACACAAAGCACAAGGACTGGGGTCAAGGATTCCAGGTCCACCCCTGGCTCCCCATCTGCAGGGGGAGCAAAGCAGTGAAGCAGGTCTCAGGTGTCAATCTCTCTCTCCTCCTCTATGTCTTCCCTTCCTCTCTCAATTTCTCTGTCCTATACAATAACCACTACAATGAAGGGAAACAAAAATGGGGGGGAAATGGCCTCCAGGAGCAATGGATTCATAGTGCAGGCACTGAGCTCCAGAGATAACTCTGGAGGCAATAAATAAACAAACAAACAAACACATAAATAAAGGATGGTGAGGAGAGCTAGGCAACTATTTTGACAGAGTGTAGAACACACAGTTGTTTAATACATTATGTCATGAATTTCTCATATGTCATGAATTTCTCATTTGTCTCGCTGAGCTAAGGCACTACTAAAACAGTTAAAGCATAGACGTGCCACAATTATGTCTCTGTGTCAAAATAATAGCCCAGATGGATATTAAATAGATGAAAGTTAGGGGAAGTTAAGAGACAAGTATGGGGGAGCACAGTGGGTTAAGCGCAACACATGTGGCACAAAGGGCAAAGACCCGTGTAAGAATCCTGGTTCGAGCCCCAGCTCCCCACCTGCAGGGGAGCTGCTTCACAAGCAGTGAAGCAGATCTGCAGGCGTCTTTCTCTCCTATCTCTGTCTTCCCCTCCTCTCTCCATTTCTCTCTGTCCTATTCAACAACAATGACATCAAGAACAACAATAATAACTACAACAATAAAACAACAAGGGAAACAAAAAGGAAAATAAATAAATATTTTTTAAAAAGAGATGTACAATAATTACAGTAAGAAAATTCAGATAATTGGGGAATCAGGCGGTAGCACAGAGGGTTAAGCACACATGGTGCAAAGTACAAGGACAGGCTTAAATATCTCAATTCAAGCCCCTGAATCCCCATCTGTAGGGGAGTCACTTCACTGGCAGTGAAGCAGGTCTGTAGGTGTCTATCTTTCTCTCCCCCCTCTCGATTTTCCCCTTCTTTCTTGATTTTTCTCTGTCCTATCCAACGACAACATCAATGACAGCAACAATAATAACTACAACAATAAAAAGGGCAACGAAAGGGAAATAAATAAAATTTTAAAATGCTTAAAATAAATAAAATTCAGATAATTGATAATAAGTGTATAACCTGAGACGAAGAGATAGCAATGCAAAACATGTTGGAAAAGTATATAAATACCTCTAACTGTAAACCTCATCCATCTGACCTAGGACCACCAGTTTGAACTTGCATTCCTTGGTCATATCAAGGAACATTCTAGGTTGTACTCATTTCAGGGTCTGTCTTCCTTGAATGGCAGAGTATGCTGACCCAGCCTTCAGAGAATGGGGCAGTCCCCACCACCATTGTTCTACACTGAGAGCAAGGTCCTGTAGGGGTCCACAAGAGGGTTTATGATGTTGTTCCCAACAGAGATGGCCAGTGATGGAGGACAGAGGGATCCACTAGAGGTCCAGACCCATCATGTCTGTGGGAATTCAGGGATTCCCTGACTAGGACCCCATATGGTAGGGTGGCCATAAGTGACCAAAAGGGTCATCAAAGTGTGTGGGGACTATGGATCAACCTGACAACACCCATGTTCAGTAAGGAAGCAATTACAGAAGACAGACTTCCCACATTCTGCACCTCATAATTATCCTGGGTCCATACTCCCAGATGGATAAAGAATAGGGAAGCTATCAAGGAAGGGGACTGGATACAGAGTTCTAGTGGTGGGAATTGTGTGGAATTGTACTCCTCTTATCCTATGGTCTTGTCAATATTTCCACTTAATAAATAAACAAATAATAAATTATGAGCTAAAAAAAAGTGTGGGGGTCTTTTGCCCTTATCTAGCTTTTGTTGCCTTACTTTATCTGATAAGGCTAGGCTTAGAGTGATTGAGGGAAGTCAGATAGGAAGTAGGTGAAGAGGGTATTCTAGGCCTATGTAGAAAATATTTGATTAAGTAGTTTATGTTCTTTTTTTTAGGTCTTTAGGTCTTTCTACTTTGAATCACTGTAGACTATTGTCCTCTTTTACCTTAGGGTATATTTCCCCCTAACTTGTGTGTGTGTGTGTGTGTGTGGGTGTGTGTGTGTGTGTGTGTGTGTGTCCTGTTCTATATCTAGTTCTATAATTCTGCCAGGAGGTGTCCCACCTGGAACGGAACTTAGTAGTCCTACTCTCTACACAGATACAGCTCTCTAGTCCTATTCCCAACTCTGACACTATCTTCCTAGACAATACTTTCAACCCAACTGCATCTTAGCTATCGGGCTGAGGCAAAAAATACTGAAGTCACGAGCCCCTTGGAATATACCTAAAATAGGCTGGGGGTATGGATTGACCTGTCAATGCCCAGGTCCAGTGGAGAAGCAATTACAGAAGCCAGACCTCCCACCTTCTGTGCCCTATAAAGATCTTTGGTCCATACTCCCAGAGAGAGAAAGAATAGGGAAGCTTCCAATGAAGGAGATAGGATATGAAACTCTGGTGGTGGGAATTGTATGGAATTGTACCTCCATTTATCTCACAATTTTATCAATCATTATTAAATCACTAACAAAAAATAAAATGTAAAAAAAAGTGAAAGTCTAAGGATGTGACTCAGTGTCAAAGCACCTTGGCAACACATGACAGCAATGACTGGTGGAGTAGAATGTTTCTCTTTTTTTCTTTATCTCTTTCTTACTATACATTTTTTAAATGATCTGTAGAGGTGACAGTAATAAAGTATATGCTTTAAATATATATAGAACATGTTGGAAAGAAAAATATGAGTTTTAGTCATGCTAGTACAAAAGTGCCTGTGGAACATTCTTGGGAAGAAAATTAACAGAAACTTTGGTTCAAATGTCTGGAGTTAACAAGGAGGGTACAAATAAAGTAGAGAATTATCAGCTAGATATAAATTCTAAAGTAAACAATATTTAAGCAGAGGTTATGTTGCCAGCCAGGGATAAAATCATCCATGAAAAAATAGCAAAGATTAGCAAGGAGAAAAAGTAAGGACTGAGTTTTAGAAACACTAATATTTTAATAGTAGGTTAAGTGAGATCAATTAGACCTGCTACTCAAGACCCACTACAACAGAACTAATAAGGACATCAATGTTATTTAAGAATTTCACTTGTACTTTGCACATACCAGCACAAACTTTTTTTTCACCAGACTTTTTATTAGAAATGTTACCACTTCTACATATAATGCTAGTGTACCACTGTAAATATGTATTATTTCCTGTTATCATGAGGAGTACTCACTATATGAAGCTCTCCAACGTCACTGGATTGCAGAAAGAAATGACTGCACTATCAGGAATTTCCAACTGCTCCTTTCTAAGGTCACTTTTCCCTCCTTTTTCTTTTGTTCTGCTTATATGCCTATTCAGGGAATTAGTAATTAATTGGTAATTAATTTGATAATTTTAAATGAGTATATTTTCATTGTGCTGCCAAAGAAATGAAATTACAAAAAGGTATCTCTTCAGTTAATTATAACCAAATGTTTTCATTCACTAGAAAACAAGTGATATTCTAGTTTATTTCACTAATTAAACTATATTCTTTCATCTTAACTAAGTTTGACAAAAAGGCAAAACATAAGCATGTGCCAGTGAACTTGAGTAAGAACAAAGTATTTACTAAGATTGACTTACATATTAAAAGAGTAAAAACTAAAGAAGGCATGCTTAATATGAAAATCATAACTACAATGAGATATATAGTTTTACATCTATAAGAATTCCTGTTGTTTTAAAAAAAAAAAGGGGAGGGGGATAAGAACTGTTGCTGCAAGACGTTTAGAAACCGGAACCCCTGTACACTGTAAGTGGGAATATAATATGCCACAGCCTGAGAAAAACAGTAGAGGTTCCTCAGAAAGTTAGCTACCAGTCCAAATGTGAGCATATATTTAAAATATCGTAAGTTTTTCTACAACTCAAAATGAGAAAACTTGGCTAGGTGACGATATGAATGTATCAATTACAAGTGATGGATGGGTGAGTGGATGTATGCAGTGATGAATGAGGTAGAGAATAAGTAGGTAATAGATGAAATAAGGAAATAAGTAATAGATGAAAGGTAGATCAACTGTAGAAAACAGATATAGAGGATAGACACTCAGACTCAAACTCCCAACCCCCAAGGGGAAAGCTTAATGAGCAGTGGAACAATGCTTCAAATATCTCTTTCTTCTATCTCTATCCTTTCTCTTTCTGTAACTCTAAGCCTCTAACAAAAAAAGAAAGAAAGAAAGAGAAGGGGAAAATAATGAGACATCAGGAAATTTTATTTTTCTACTCATCTAGAATGAATCTTTTATTACTGTTTTTTTAAAGACAAATTCCAGATGCTACCATGATGCCAACCAGACTGCCCTGGGCAGATGACCTCACCAGTATGTCCTGGAGACCTGCTTCCCCAGAGCCCCACCTCACTAGGGAAGGAGAGATACAGATTGGGAGTACAGGTTGAACTTCCAACGCCCATGTTCAGCGGGGAAACAGAAGCTGGACCTTTCACCTTCTACACCCCATAGTGTCCCTTGGTCCATACTCCTAGAGAGACAAAGAATAGGAAGGCTATCAGGGTAGAGGATGAGATGTGGAGTTTTGATGGTGAGAACTGTATGAAGTTGTACCCCTATTGTCCTATGTTTTTTTCAGTGTTTGCTTTTTATAAATAAAAAATTAAAAATAAATAAAACAAAAAATAAATCAGACAAATTATCAGTCTCTGAAGTTGCACAGCTATATTTTTTGCAAAGATTATCTATTTTTAAAAAGTAGAAATTCTAAATCTAAAGTTTAACAAAAGTTTTATTCAGGGGCAAATATGTTCCCTTCTCTATTTTGTACTTCCCTAGTTTCTGAACACACTTTTAGAACATGATCTATAGAGAAATTAGCAGGGTATAACTATTTAATAACGAGATTCCTATTGAATTTTCTAATTCAAAAAGGAGGGAAAATGAATAAATTCTTCACAGAATGACACTGTCATTAAGAAGGGCACTGCAAGAGAGCGCTTTTTGATTAAGCTTCTAGAAAAAATACATTTGTTTTCTAGTTCTATGTTTATTGATTCTGCCACAATAACTGCGGTGCAGAATTACTGCTTGCACTTCCTTCAGCACAAGAAATCCTGCTGTTTTTTCTTTATCAGAACATTATGATTCTTATTTTACTTTTCAGTTTCTTAGATGTATCAAGAAACAAAAAGCAGAAAGTAAATAAATAAATAAAAATGAACAAAGGAAATCCTGGCACCTGACACTCTAATTTGTATCACCCCAGAAAACAATGAGAAATGTAAAGTTTTCCAGAAAACAAAGACAATTTTGCACGTCTTAAAGTGAAATTACAAAACTAGATTCTGATAAAAAAATTAATTTTATTTCTATATCATAGTATCCAATATATAGGAATACTTACCTTTTTCACATGTTTTTGATTTTTCTGCACTGAAATTTACAAAGTGTTTCTAACTAGAAAAATATGAATGGTAAACTATATATTACACTGTTTGCTTTTTGCTTTGGTTTAAAAATATTTTGCTGATATACATTCTGAATTAAATGTATATAAAGATTCATGGAGACAAAATACTAAAAAGTATTTATTTTCATATGACTTTTTTTATAAAATGGAAATATTGACAAGACTATAGGATAAGAGGGGTACATTTCCACACAATGCCTACCCCGAGAGCTCCATATCCAATCTCCTCCCTTGATAGCTTCCCAATTCTTTATCTCTCTGGGAGTATGGACCCAGGATCATTGTGGGGAAGGTGGAAGGTCTGGCAGAAGCTGGAAGGTCTGGCTTCTTTAATTGCTTCTCCACTGAACATGGGCATTAGCAGGTCAATCCATATTCCCAGCCTTCTCTTTCCCTAGTGGGGCAGGGATCTGAGGAGGTGGGGCTCATATGACATTTAATAGATATCTTTTGGTTTTTATTAGAGATTTAATAATAATTTATAAGATTGTAAAATAATAGCAATACAAGTCTATACCACACCTACCACCAAAGAACTGTGCCTCACCCCCCTCTAACAATAACCACCATAGTTCTCCCAAAGTCATAGATATTAGTTGGATATATATATATATATAGTAACTTTTTATTGATGAAGTTAATGCTTTAGAGTGTAGTCATTAGCACATAGGTATAATTTTATTAGTCATCAGGACCCCAAGCAGTACAAAATGTTTAATAAACAGGGACCAAAGAGTAGGAATAGAGCCCCTGAAAATAAGGATCCTAAGATAGGAAAGAATCTAGGATGTCTATTTTAGAAATGTTCCTAGAAGCCCATGACTTTAGAAATGTTTGCTTGAGCTTGATAGCTACAATGAAAGTGGACTAGAAATATTGTCTGGGAGGATGGTGTCAGAGTTGAGAACAGAACTTGAAAGCTGAGTTGGGGCAGAGTGGCTCCTAAACTTGAAAGAATAAATACATTTAACTGTTTACCACATCAGTTTGACCCGGGCCCTATATATATTATATTTAGAACAGGAGCCTGTATAACTTCTGGGTGCCTATCATTCTGAATTTACAGCTCCTGGTCACAGATGAGAAAATTATAGTCTGCATACATTAAAGGATCAGTCCTCCTCAAGAGGCAGAGTAGGATGACCCAGCCTCCCTTTGGAGAGTGGGACAGTTCTTGGCATTGTTAGACTGCAGTGAAGGTAAGTTCCTTGAGAGGACCAGATAAGGGCTAATGAAGGTATTTCCAATGGAAGTGACTAGTGACGGCAAAGAAAAGGATCTGCTAGAGGTCCAGGTCCATAGTATCTATGGGGAAATCCAAAGATTCACTGTAAGACCCCAAGCGATAAGGTAGCCTGGCATTAATCAAATGGTTATCATAAAGTTAATCACTCTCTTGCCCCTTTCCAGTTTTTGTGGTCCCTTCCTTGAATGAACTTCTTTCTAACACTTTACTATCCTATAATATATTGTAAGGTGACAAAGAATAACTGGTTTCAAATTATAGTTATAGTTGCAAATTAATTTGGTGAAACCCTTCAAAATTTCTTTTGTGATTTATCAAGAGATAAACAGATGCAAGATATTTTAAGTGTCACCAGTAGGGTGTTAGGCAGTATAGCCAAATTATTTTTTTTATTTATAAAAATGAGACATTGACAAAACCACAGGATAAGAGGGGTACAACGAAAAAAGAGACTAGTCAAAATTTACTTTTGATTACTATATAAATTTTAAAACATTTTGGAAGTAATTTGAGATTTATTTATTTATTTATTGCCTCCAGGGTTATTGCTGGGGCTTGGTGCCTGTACCACTAATCCACTGCTCCTGGAGGCTAATTTTTTTCCCTTTTGTTGCCCTTGTTGTTTTTATCATTATTGTAGTTATTATTGTTGTTGTTATCAATGTCATATTGTTGGATAGGACAGAGATATGGAGAGAGGAGGGGAAGACAGAGAAGAGAAGAGAAAGATAGACACCTGCAGACCTGCTTCACTGCCTGTGAAGCACTCTCCTGCAGTGGGGATCCAGGGGGTGGAACCAGGATCCTTGCAGGGTCCTTGCGCTTTGCGCCATGTGTCCTTAGCCCACTGTGCTACCAATGGATCCCAAATTTGAGATTCTTAAAGCTATACACTAAAAAACATGAAATGAATCTAGCTTAGCATATTTCTTGGATGTTTACAATTCCAATTACATTTTAAAGATATTTTCCTCTGTATTAATTAGTGTAAAATAGACTAATAAAAAACTGGATCCCAGACATATAAGAGATCAACACAGTGAACCGTTATTTAATGCTCCTGAAACTTCTGGGATTTCTATGTTTATGGGAAATATCTCCTTTCCATTATTTGAGAGTGAGAACTGCAGGACTTACATAACGTACAAGATAAATCAGTGAGGAACTCATCACAGAAACCTATCACATAAAATGACAGATAGAAATAAATAGGCTATGCAGCTATCAAGAACAATGAACCCACCTTCTCTGACCCATCTTGGACAGAGCTAGAAGGAATTATGTTAAGTGAGCTAAGTCAGAAAGATAAAGATGAGTATGGGATGATCCCACTCATCAACAGAAGTTGAGTAAGAAGATCTGAAAGGGAAACTAAAAGCAGGACCTGACTAAATTACAGCAGGAATCTCATATCTCCACTATAGAGCCTCTACTTCCCCCAGTCCTTGAATCCTTGGATAGGGCCCACTTTCCCGTATGCCTCTCCCAATCCATATCAAATAATATTGCATCTGCCGATCGCAACCTAATCAACACAATGATTGCCACCTCAACATGCTTCACTTCAGACTGTGTCCAGAGACTTCACGTGTGGAATGACAACCCTTCAGCTTCATTACTCAGGTGAGACCTTTCCTTACATAGTATTCTCTAATTACATCCCAGGTGGTTCACTTTCTAACAAAGACCCAAAACCTAGATATACACCAGTTTCTGTGAAAGAGAGCATATGTTCACACGTATCCATAAACTACTGCAAAATATGTACCTGAAAGCAGAAGTACACTAGAGTTTGCAGCGAGTACCCCCTAACACTTCCTCTCCACTATTCCAAGCTTTGGGTCCATGATTGCTCAACAATTTGTTTGGCTTCGTATGTTAACTCGTATGTTTGTATATTAACTCTCTTTTCAGCCACCAGGTTCCAGATGCCATCAGGATGCCGGCCAGGCTTCCCTGGACTAAAGACCCCACCAATGTGCCCTGGAGCTCCGCTTCCCCAGAGACCCACCCTACTAGGGAAAGAGAGAGGCAGACTGGGAGTATGGACCGACCAGTCAACGCCCATGTTCAGCAGGGAAGCAATTACAGAAGCCAGACCTTCCACCTTCTGCAACCCTCAACGACCCTGGGTCCATGCTCCCAGAGGGATAGAGAATGGGAAAGCTATCAGTGGAGGGGGGGTGGGATATGGAGATTGGGTGGTGGGAATTGTGTGGAGTTGTACCCCTCCTACCCTATGGTTTTGTTCATTTATCCTTTCTTAAATAAAAAATAAATTAAAAAAAAAGAAAAAATAGGCAAAAAAAACAACAATTTAAAACAAACTCAGAATGGACATAAGTAACCCACATATCAATCAATAACACTCTAAATGTGAATGGCCTAAATTCACCTGTCAAAAGATTCAGAGTAGCTAAATGGATTAAAGAAAAGGACAATACACATCCAAAGAAAAGACAAATGGAAGCTTAGTGTAAGAAGTTGGAGCTAGATGTTCCAAGTTAATAACTCAGGAAAAGAGGCAGGTAGAGCTATTTTATTCTCAATAAAATAGACTTTCAGGTAAAGAAAGTAAGCAGAGACAGAGAGGGTTACGGCATAAAGGTTAGTGGATTAATCCAACAAGAAGACATACCATTATAAATATATATGCCCCAACTCAGGTGCACCCAAATATATAAAACAAATACTTACTGAACATAAGAGATTGATAGAAACACAATAAAAGCAGGAAACCTTAACACACCAGTTGCAGCAAGAGATAGATAATCCAGACCAAAAAAAAAAAAAAAATAGAGGGGATAACAGTCTTAAATGAAACCAAATATTTGAAAGACTTTAGATTCCAAAAGAAATGAATACATATTCTTTTCAAGTAAACATGGACCATTCACAAGGCTTAACCATATACTGGGTCATGAAAACAGCCCAACCAAATATGTGAATATTAATATTATAAAATAAATATTTTATACCACAATGTCATGAAGCTAGAAATAAAACACAAAAAGAAAGCTTTCCTGAAGTTTATAGACCAAACAATGTGCTCTGGAATAGCACATGTATCACTGAAGAAGTTAAAAAAGAAATTAAAAATTACCATGAAAGCAACAAAAACGAAAAAACCAGCTATTATATCCTATGGGAAGCAGCAAAAGCAGTATTGAGAGGGAGTTGACAGCAATACAGGCCTACATTAAAAAAAGAGTAAAGAGGAAAATGCACTAGTAAACCACTTACTAACCCAAACGGAACCAAACAGAATAGAGCAACAAAGAGATCTAACAGGAGACAGGAAATAGTTAAAATTAGAGCAGAAATCAGTGAAATAGAAACAAAAAGGCCATTAGGAAGATTAATGCAACCAAGATCTGGTACTTTGAAATAAACAGATAAGCCATTAGCTATTCTCACTAAAAGAAAAAGAGAAAAGCTATGAGAAAATCACTCTGAAATGAGGGTTATAACAGATGAGGCAGATATACAAAAGATCAAACAAGAGTATTGTGGAAACCTGTATGGACATAAACTTGGTAACTCAGAAGAAATGGACATATTCTTAGAGTCATACCAATTGTCATCCTTGACACAAAAGGAAATAGATAAACTTAACAGACCAAAAACTAGTGCAGAACTTGAAACAGTATTAAAACGCCTTCCCGAGAACAAAAGCCCGGTCCAGATGGCTATACTAATGAATTCTATAAAACATTCAGAGAACTAACACCATTTCCCCTCAAACTCTTACAGAAAATAGAAAAAGAACGAACACTCTCAAAAACATTCTATGAGAATATTGACACTCTCTGATCCCCAAAGCAGGAAAGGGCCCCACCAAAACCCCAAACTATAGATCCATATCCCTGATGAATACTGATGCAAAGAACCTCAACAGATATTAGTTAATCAAATCCAACAACATATTAAGAGAATAATCTACCAAGACCAAGTTGTATTCTCCTCATTGTTCAACAACCACAAGTCAATCAATATAACCCATCATGTCAAAAAAAAAAAAGATAAAACCACATGATTTTATCAATTGATGCAAAAAAAGCATTTGACAAGCCCCAATATTCATTTAGGATAAAGGCCCTCAAGAAACTGGGAGTGAAAGGAAAATTCCTCAGCATAATAAAGGCCATATATGACAAACCAATGGCTAATTCCACACTCAACTGTAAAAAAACTGATAGTTTTTCTCCTAAAGTCAGGAACTAGGCAAGGATTTCCACTCTCATCACATCTATTCAACATAGTCTTAGAAGTCCTCACTATCATAATCAAGCAAGAAAGAGCTATCAAAGGAATACGAATCCAAAAGAATGAAGTTAAGCTATCATTAATTGCAGATGATATGTCGATATACCTAGAGGACTCCAAAAACTCTTCCAACAAACTACTGGAAATTATCAATAAATTCAGTAAAGTAACAGGTTACAAAATCAATACCACAAATGGCAAACTGATATGACCACTATGGAGAGCATTATGGAGAATACTTACTTGAACACAATGGAAATAACTTGTGACCCAGGAATTCTACTCCTGTGCACTTATACGAAGAGATAATAACACTAATTTGAATGAATATATAAATATTCAGAGCTGCATTATTCACAACAGTCAAAAGTATGGAAGCAGCCAAAGTGCCATTCAACAGACAGTTGGATAAAACGTTATGGGAAATATTTGATGAAGTACTACTCAGGAAAAAAATAAGATGATATTGTGTCTTTGGGGATAAAATGGATGGAACTGGAGATTACACTTACTGAAATTAATAAGGAGGCAAAGGAAAAATACAGGACAGTTTCACCCATACGTAGAATATACAGAATTGAACAGAAGAGCATGAAAACAAACATACAACAACAACTAAAGTCAACCCATATCCAAGACTGTGGTGGCAATGTTGTGAAATTATACTCCAGTTAGCTTATAATCTTATAAATCAGTATTGATTCAATATGCCAGTGGTGAAAAATAGATTTAATACTTCCAGTTCTCTCTCAGTTCAGATCATAAATCTGAGTATACCATATTTTCTTTAGCCTAAGCATTTAATGTCTCAGATTTGTAAGATGATCAAATTCTGATATAGGGCTTAAACTGTCCAAGGAGCTCTAAAAATATATTTGTATGTGTGCTTTTTTAAATACCTAAGTTATCTACAACCATACTCCAGACAGATCATAACCATTTGGCCCTTTCAGTTTCAAATAAGCTGTTATTAGTAGAAATCCTTACATGTCATAAACCATAATGAGGTCAAGTATATCATCGTAAAGCCTAGCCAGTGGATTTTCAAAGAAAAACAAGCTCCAACTAACTTAGTTATAATAAAAATGCTATTACTATATAATTATTATATTGTATTTATTATTACAATAACTATTACCATTTTAAACTCCAAGACTACAAGAAACTCTTTAATCTTAAAGATCCATATTTCTCCTAGTCCTGGAACCTGTGCTCATATTTCTTGATATTTTTTCCCTTTGACTCCTTACCCTATTATAGTGCCTCTGTTGACCTCAACTAAATCAATGCTACCAGTGCCACCATGCCATGTTATGCTACTATGGACTTGTTACTGCAGATTGTCTCCAGAGACAGCAAGCCTGAAATGCCAACCTACCAACTCCTCTAGTCTGCTGAGATCTTTCCTAACACATGGGAATACTTCGTTCTATTTCAGATGGTGTTCTGACACAGTTACAGATATTAACTACAGGCTAGGGTCTAGGGTACTGGGTACATGGGTACATGACATGTATCCTCAAGTAAGGGGCAATTATATACTTCAAACTAAAAGTCCTTAATAGTCCCCTGAGATTAGATTTAGACCTAATAAGCCTGACATTCTACTAGAATAGCTTAAAGATGGCATCATAAATTCTCTAATTATATATTTATTACTTAGGTCTACTCTCCTACCCCTTACTTCACTTCCCTCAATCACTCTGTATACTCAATTCACTATATAAAAGGAAGTAAGAAATACTATTCCATCTTTTTTATCTGACAGAGCATCAGCATAATTGTTACCCCTTGATAAATTTCAGAAGGAACACTCTACAACTGACCAAGAGTTATACTGGCAAAAACTATATATTTAATCAAGAGCAATTATTTTCACTATGATAGCCTTTGTTAGAATTATCAAACAAGTAGATGCAGAAAAACTTGAGGCTGAGACCCAACTAACTTCCTAGGTCTGTTTCCTCTCTAACTTGAGGCCAGACCCTATAAACCGAATACTGATATGGATAAAACAAAACACTTAACACTTTAACAACTAAAACAAACAAACAAAAAGGCTACAAAATCTGGATAAGGGCAAGAGACTGGGTCACTTAACAATGGCCTCTTGGGCCATTATTGGGCTAGCCTATCCACCTGGGAACCTAGACAGAAAATCCTTGAATTCCTCCATAGATAATATGGGCCTATACCTCTGACAGATCCCTCTCTCTACCATCACTGGTCACACCCATTAGGAACTGCATTATAAGCTCTTTTGTAAGCTTTTTCAGAACTATATCCTCACTATGAACTAGCAATGGTAGGGATTGCCCCACTCTCCAAAGGGAGGTTGAGTCATCCTACTCTTGACAATGAAGACCAGTTCTGTAACGAGTGAAGCCTAGAATGTTCCCAGCTGTGACTATGGAGTGTGAGTTCAATCTGCTATGGACTCAGGATGTATGGATCCTGTGCTAAAGATGAATGGATGTGAGCCCTAGATTATAGCACTGTGGCAAACAGTTAATTGCATTTATGTATTTTCTTCAAGTTTGTGATCAACTTTCTGCCCTAATCCTTCTTCCTAGTTCTGCTTTCAACTCTTAACACCATCTTCCCAGACAACATTTCTAATCCACCTCTATGTTAACTATCAGGCTCAAGCAAAGATTATTAAGACATAGGTACCTCCTAGGAACATCCCTAAAATAGACTTCCTAGCTTCCTTCTACCCTAAGATCCCTACTTTCATTTCTATTCCTACTTTATGATTCCTGTTTATTAAACATTTTTGTCCTTTTCTCCATCTTACTGCATTTCAGCCACCAAGTTCCAGATGCTACTATGACTCCATCCTGACTTCCCTGGGTGGATGACCTCACCAGTGTTTCCTGGAATCTCAACTCTCCAGAGCCCTACCCCACTAGAGAAAGATAGAAATAAACTGGGGTATGGCTAGACCTGCCAATGCTCATGTTCAGTGAAAAAGCAGTTACAAAAGCCAGAACTTCCACTTTCTGTATCCCAACAAAAAGAATTTTGGTCCATATTTCCAGAGAGATCAACAATAGGGAATTTTCTTTTTAATTTTTTTTATTTATAAAAAGGAAACACTGACAAAACCATAGGATAAGAGGGGTACAACTCCACACAATTCCCACCACCAGACCTCCGTATCCCATTCTCTCCCCTGATTCTCTCCCCTGATAGCTTTCCTATTCTTTACCTCTCTGGGAGTATGGACCCAAGGTCATTGTGGGATACAGAAGGTGGAAGGTCTGGATTCTGTAATTGTTTCCCCGATGAACATGGGCATTGACAGGTCGATCCATATTCTCAACCTGTCTCTCTCTTTCAACAGGGAATTTTCTAATGGAGGGGATGGGACACAGAACTCTGGTGGTGGGAACTATATAGAATCACATCCCTATTACAGTTATACTCCTTACAATATTATAAATCAACATTAAATCACTAATAAAAAATAAAACATTAAAAAAAGAGTGAAAACTGAGGACAACTTCCAAGGTTATACAGTTTCCAAGGCTTCCTAAGGGATCATATTACCAGTCAACCAGAGTGAGAAATAAACATAAAGAGGTAAGTTTGAAATAGGGAAAGGGAAGTTAAGGGTTATGGTTCATATTTTGTAGAAGGTAATTTAATCATCTACACATATTTATCTGAAAAGAAACTGTAAGGTTTATATCAGAAGGAAAAAGTGGAATATATTCACTTTCTTTCTTTCCTATCATTGGCTGTCTGTCTGTCTATCTATCCATCTATCTACCTAACATCTATGTATTATATCTATCATCTGTCATCTGTCTCCCTATGAACCATTTACCTACTTTTTAAAAATTTCTTTATTGGGGAATTAATGTTTTACTTTCAACAGTAAATACAATAGTTTGTACATGCATAAAATTTCCCAGTTTCATTTACCTACTTTTCTATTTTTCCTTTCATTTATCTATTCATTCATTCATTCATTCATTCATCCATCCATCCATCCTTTTCCCTCTATCATCTCTCTCGTGTATCTTTTTAGGCATACAGCAGTCACCACGTTAGACCTCCTATTCATCTATTGTCTCCATGGAGAGCATACTTCTTACTAAGTGAAAGAATCTAATGACCCTACAGTTACAGAAGTCTACTCAAAGTTTTTAGGTTTGAATTTGGATCCTCAAATTTTAACAAACTAAGAATAGAAGAGAAATTATAAACTTTCTCATACTCAATATTAGGTCAAGGGCAGGGCGGTTGTGTGGAAATAAGAAATGCATCACAGTCCTTAGTTTATAGCAAGATAAAAAATATTTTAAAAAGACAAATACTGTGAAAAATCCCTTCTAGGAGATTGGTGAGACTTTTCAATTATATCAGTCTATTCTCTGAGGAGACTGTTCCTCTTTTTGTTGTCTTCAAAAACCACATCTGAAGTGGATGGGGTGCAGTATGCCCTACTGAAAATTTTACAGTTTGAAAAATCAGTTTCCTACTGATGAAATATTCCTGACATTTATTTAGTTGTTTTAGTCTTTATCTTTCTTCCCTGTACCAGGAAGGCAGGACTTCTTGTTAACTTTTAAATTGCTTTTTTATTTTTTTTAACTTTTAATTTTAATATAATATCAGACTTAGAGGAACACTACAAAAATAATGTTAAAATCTCCATACTTATATGACTGAAATGTCTGATTGCTAATGACTTTTATGGGCTGTGATTCCTGAAGCAATATAATTCCATTAAAAACAAATACATACTTTTGGTAAGTTCCCTATTACTGTAATGCAAAACTTTGTATCCAAGCCATAGTTTTAAAGTCAGCTCTATCAAGTTGGTATTTGTTGTTCCTCTTCTTCTCCAAACATGTATCTAGCCATATCTGTCAGCTCCCCCTCCCTTTAGCCCCCATCTACTTTCTTAGTTTTCAGTAAGTGAGATACCTTCTTCAGGCCATCTAAAACAAAAGAAGTGACAGAGAAAACCCCTCTCAAGCTGACTTTCACACAAAATTAAAGACCTGTGTCTATAGTATCTTTAATAGGATTTGGTTCTCATAGCTTTTATTAAGCTTCTATCCTGTTGTTCTGGTTTCAGTATATTTTTATTTTTTTAACTTTATGATGCTCTGTATCTGTTTTATTTTCTTTAAAACTAGTTCAATATCGTGTAAGCTCAGCTCTTTCTCATAACATATGGGCTCAGTGCAGCAAATAAGTCATAGAGTTATTAACATTTTGCCTTTTCTCATCCCTTTCCCACAAGCTACAGGTTTAGTAAAGGTTTGCTTTGCCTTTCAAAAATGAGAGTCTTCAAAATGTTTTTCCATTGCATAGTCAAAAATTTACTTTGCTACCTCTGGTATATATTTTTTCTCATCATTTTTTTGTTAGAACAAAAAAAAGTGTATTATTGTCATTAAAAAACTTCCAACAGCACTCTATTTCAATATTAATATTTTTCTCTTTAGGTTGGACTGGGCTATAAACAATGGAAGTAAATATCAATGATTCATAATCCTGTCTTTCTCATGTAACTGCCTAGGAATGTTTCGGTTTTGTGACCAAGCATGGCTATGGTGTACAGACTTGTCAGGAGTTTCTATTCAGGATACAAAGGAAGGCAGGAAAGCATGAAGGAGTGCTCATAGGCAATTTTTATAGAATGAACCTGGAACTGTGCCCATCATTTCCCCTATCATTTATGAGAACATGCTTCTGTCATTGGACACAGACATCTGCAGGGCAAGTGGCAAATTGAGTCTTTGTACAGCAGAAAAAAAAAAGAGGTAAGTGGACAGGTGGTGTGGTTTCTACTTCTGAATTTCTCGATTGTAGTTCCATAAGACAGGAGCCAAGTAAGACACAAAAACGTAAAAACTGTTTTAAGGAAAAATAAAATATTTTCCAAAGATAAGACAACAGTAGCCACTGTTTTTTTTTAGACACTTTCAAATCTGCATTTTGTCAATAGAGAGAGCCTACTTAATTTCTCTAATGTACATATTGTATTCCACTAATCTTTATAATCATTATTCAGTTGCTTATAAGTGGGTCTTAATATTGGTATTTACAGATTTAAAAGAAGTTACCTAGGAATGTGTGTTTGACCTAAAAATAATAATAAAATAGAGTAAACCTTCAAATTTCAATAAACTTCCAATAAATGTGCTGATCACTCTGTGACTTAGATACAATTATGTCAGTCAAAAGACAAATATTATTTTCTTTTTTAAGAAAACCAGTATCTTTTTACAGTAGGGAGGATTTTCTGGGTTTACATAATTAATTCCTTTTAAATTTGTCCTGTTTGTTTTTTTCTGATATAATCCAGGATTCTGTCATGGGAAGGAAAACCTGCTTATTCCAAAAATATTCTTACTGTTGTATTTTTAATACTGAATCTAAAGTATATTACATTACCTCTTTCAAGTCTACACATCTGTAATAAAGTGTTTTTTAATATATTGTAAAGTTAATCAAAGACAATAAACTATTATTTTAGTGTGACAATAATATTTAATGAGTGAATAGTAGCCGCTGATTATATTTTAAAGCATTTATTAGTTATCATAACATTATTCTTCACATAAGACAGACCCTTTCATCATGCTTCTTTTATAGTCAGAAGACTGAGGCTCAGTAAACTCATTATTTACCCAAGATCCAACAACAAAAGAAACAAAAAAATAGGGAGTCAGGTGGTAGTGCAACGGGTTACGTGCACGTGGTGCAAAGCACAGGGACCAGTGTAAGGATTCCCGTTTGAGCCTCTGGCTCCCCACCTGCAAGGGAGTTACTTCACAGGTGATGAAGGAGGTCTGCAGGTGTCTGTTTTTCTCTCCCCTTCTCTGTCTTCCCCTCCTCTCTCCATTTCTCTCTGTCCTATATAACAATGACAACAACAATAATCTAACAACAACAATAATAACTACAACAATAATGAAAAACGACAAGGGCAACAAAAAGGAAAAATAAATATAAAAATTTTTAAAAAGAAACAAAAAAATAAAATAATAAAGTGATCCAAATGCACTCACCTATATGATCCTAAAATTCAGTAAAAATCGCTAAAATATTATGTTTCCCTATATTATAATACAAATGTTTTATAGAATTTTTTAAAATATTTATTTTATTTATTTATTCCCTTTTGTTGCCCTTGTTGTTTTATTGTTGTGGTTATTATTATTGTTGTCATTGTTGAATAGGACAGAGAGAAATGGAGAGAGGAGGGGGAAGACAGAGAGGGGGAGAGAAAGATAGACAGACAGACACCTGCAGACCTGCTTCACCCCTTGAGAAGCGACTCCCCTGCAGGTGGGGAACTGGGGCTCAAACCAGGATCCTTACGCTGGTCCTTAAGCTTTGCGCCACCTGCGCTTAACCCACTACGCTACAGCCCGACTCCCTGTTTTATAGCATTTAATTCGCAATACAGCGTTTCTAGGAGCTTAACACTGATAAACTCATTTATTACTCACAACAACAGAAGGGAGTTGACACTACTTGTATTATGGAAAAGAAAAATAAAACTTGGGAAGGTTAAATAGATTGTCTTCACACAACTAACATAGAGGAGGACCAGCACTGACTGACTACCTCAAGAGTCTGTATGCTTACGTATTTCTCTATGCTTTGTTTCACATAATGTTTAATTCCTACAAAGAAAAAAGCCTTTGGAATAAGTGACCCATTAGCATCAACTAAGCAGGACTTTCTAGTGTTGACTTGTAATATATGTCCCTTAAAGTGATTATATTCTATTTCTTTTTGATTGACTGTTACTGAGCACATAATACTGTCTATCTTAAAATATTTTTGTCAGTCTGAAAAATTCATTATATATATATTGGGTCTTAAAGTATACCTTGCTAGAAATAATTCAAATTATTCAGTTCGATGCATATGGCATTTATCTCTACACATAGTGTTTTGATATTTTGAACCAGATAAGACACACTGAGGTTCTGTTCTATATTAATCATGACATTATATGGATGAAAGAATCATATATCTTCAAACCTATGATATTTTCCATTTCTCTAGCTCAACCCACGCTGAAGTATAATAAAGGACTTCATGATAGGACTTACTGAACAATACACTTACTGACAATACACTGTTTTCTACAAAGACAATTAAGTGTTATTGTTAAAAAGGAGAAAGTCATGGAGAGTAATCTGATTCTAAAAAAAAAAAAATGTTTCAACCTATATTATCATACCTTGTCACTGTGACCTTGATATCAAAACAAAATATGGCAAAATGAACTTTTAAATGATGATCATAAATGCACAGGTTACAGTGTTTAGTACATATTCCAATTTTTCCTTTCCTGGTTAATTTGATTTCTTTTTTAAAAATATTTATTAATATTTCCTTTTGTTGCCCTTGTTGTTTTATTGTTGTAGTTATTATTGTTGTCGTCGTTGTTGGATAGGACAGAGAGAAATGGAGAAAGGAGGGGAAGACAGAGAGGGGGAGAGAAAGATAGACACCTGCAGACCTGTGAAGCAACTACCCTGCAGGTGGGGAGCCTGGGGTTCGAACCAGGATCTTTAAGCTGGTTTTTGCACTTTGCACCATGTGCGCTTAACCCACTGCCCTACTCCTGTTAATTTGATTTCTTATCTAGGTCTGTTTTAGAAGGTTATATTGCTATTTTTTTCCATATTATATAGTACAAATATAACAGAATACTGACTATAAGGGCTTGAGTATATTGCCACATGCAGAGAATCAGTTACTTGGGGCTGTTCATCTAAGGGAGTAGAATTACTATAATATCAGAACTGAATTCTGTCCATTACCACTACCACCACCCTTCACCTGCCATACCACCTCGTATGTCCAGCCTTGGATTAAGATTTAATTCTTACTAAGAACCTTTTGAAAAGATAGTATTAGTGTTCCATGCTGAGTAAGTATTGCCTGGGCTTAGCAACACAGTTATCTTTATACTGTGTCTTCAGTATGGCCACAATTTTGGAACACAAAGATAGACCTAACTCAAGGAGTCTCCATTCATTTATAGAAAGGACTCCAGAAAAGTCACAACTACTAGCTACTCATACTATAGTGCTGTAAATTGAAATAGACAATGGTGTATTGAAAAATGGTATCACTATTATAAAAAATATTTTTTCTGAGGCCACAGATGTACCATAGCTTATAAAACTACTTAGTATGTCTCTACTGTAGCTAAAGTAAAACAAGAAAAACCCATCAAATTAAATATTATTATTTCCCCATAATCAGTTATCAAAATAGAGATAGGATGTGTAATTAAAAACTAGCTTAACAGCCTCTCATTAATAAATACTACTTTATCTTAAAGTAAGACATTTCCTAATGAGTAGATCAGGTAGCACGAATAGACAAAATAACCAACGCCTCATCATCAGCATTGAAAAGTAAACGTCACTAAGACACAACAATTTTGATCTTCCAAACCTAAATTAGAACCTGTAGTTTATAATAAATCATTTTTACATTTCTGACATGGTTGTGTGCATAAAAATTCAAATTATATTTGTAAAAGAACGAAAACTTAATTGGAAAGAATAAAGCATCTGCACTCTTAGGAAATTTCTTTTACCTCCTCTTCTTAAAAATTAATTTAAATAATAGGGTAAAAAATGGTTAATGATGATTTATTTCTGAACTGCTTATCTAATCTAATGACAATGCCAATGACTTACTTCAAAAAATTCAATATATTCCTTTGATTTATTTTTCACTGTCATAAATAATTACAAGTGGACCCTGAATGAAGAATGGCATGCACCTTTCTGTTGACACATTTTCTTGACCTATATTCCCATGGGAAGGCATTTTTCAGTGCATCCCAAACTTTCCATAATCACTTCTCTTAAGGTCAAGGGAAAGACACAATAATGAGAAAATAGCACAAACAACAGCTAATGGAAGGAGCAGTTCCTTAAAAAAAAAGCCATAATGGCAATTCCACTCAGACAGCAAAGGAATGCAGAATTTTCACTGAGCTGTACCTGACAAATTCAATAATCAAGGGAAAGCCTTAATTGATGACACTTCATTAGCATAATGAGTCGAAACTGGGAAAAGAGAGTCCCTTATTAATTAATCAAGCAAAGCACGAACTGTTTCAGTCTCCTACACTCTGCCATTTTTCATTAATCATGAGAATGTGTATTAAATTCATTTGAAATCCCGGCATGAGGATTATCATTCCAAGGAAGAGCAATGGCAAACAGGGTTGCCCAGCTGCACACATCTGCTCTGGACTTATGGAGGCATCCAATTCAGACTTGCAAGGCTAAAGCCATATACAGAGGACAAAGAGTAAGTGGTCATATAAAATATATAAACCTCCTTCTTTTAAGAAACATAATTCCCTCAACTGTCAAGGAAAACG
This sequence comes from Erinaceus europaeus, assembly GCF_950295315.1. Classification (NCBI taxonomy): domain Eukaryota; kingdom Metazoa; phylum Chordata; class Mammalia; order Eulipotyphla; family Erinaceidae; genus Erinaceus; species Erinaceus europaeus. Next base: position 65,343,279 of record NC_080177.1, read on the forward strand.
TTTTTGAAAAAAAGGAAATTTAATTCAATTTTCCATTTTTTTACATAGTTCCCAAATCTTCTGTTGCATAGAATACTTTAAAAATGTATGTATGCCAAATATTTATAATAACCTGTTCAGTATCTATCCATAATTTTAGATTCACTATTTCTGAGTTATCATATTCCATTAGGTCATGGGAGAAATGAATGTTGGTGGTGAGCTCTAATACAAAGAAGTCATACACCATAGGTCCCAAACTAACCATAAGCACAGGTGTCGAGAATCAATGCTAATGAGGTTAACAAGCGAAGATCAAAATTGTGGAGTCCCTATAGCAGAATGGACTTGAAGAGAGACTACAACCATAACTTCACTATTGTAAGGTCATCTCCCTGTGATGGCTCTTATAATCTTCAGGAGAGAGGAGATTGTTGATTCATTAATAAGCTAAAGGGTGCATAGAATTCTTAAAACAAATACTGGAAAAAAGTCAATAGACTTAGAGTTTATATCATGCATTAGAGTTTAGACCACTACTAAATAGGTAACTTTGTTCAGTTCTACAAAAGAGCTTTAGTTAACTACTATACTGTAAAAATATTTGAACTGGAGGAACACTTAAGTCATGTTTGCTTCTAGTTCTGAGATGCCATTAGAAGAAGAGGGTGGGAGGAACAGGTAGAGAGAATAAGCTTGATGGTGGTGGATGATATTAGAAATCTGGTAGGGAATGAGATGTGAAATATGTTATTATGAAGGTGCAAGCTATACTACTGAAAGTTATATAGTATTATAAGCCAGGTAGAGACAGATAGGCAGAGAAATCTTTTAGGTAGAGACAGATAGGCAGAGAAATCAAGAGTGAAAGAGATGACATCACTAAAGTGTCCTTCAATGCAGTGAGTGTTGGACTCATACCTGGGTCATAAATATGGCAAAAAAGTACACTATTTTACTGAGCTATTTTGCCAGCCCAAGTGTGTGTGTGTGTGTGTATATATATATATATATACTTTTTTAAAGAAAGAAGTGAAGGGTTTGAGTTACTCATTTAACCAGTGATGGAGACTTTTATTCAGTGGCTGGGTGGTGGTACAGCTGGCTTAGCACACATGTTAAAATGCGCAAGGGTCCAGCTTTAAGCTCCAGTTCCCCACCTGCAGAGGGAAAGCTTTGCAAGTGTTGAAGCAAGGCTGCAGGTCTCTCTCTGTTTCTCTCTCTCTCTATCTCCCCCTTACTTCTTGATTTCTGACTGTCTCTAACAATTAAAGATAATATAAAATAAATAAAATAATGGTATGATGAAACATCTTACTTGATTCACATCTATTTGTCTCAATGCCTCAATGTACTGTGCTGCTTGTACACTTTCCAGATAATGGAAGCATCCTTTGCAAAGATGATCCTTAGCAAAGATGGTAGAGAGGTTTAAACACAGTTATGTAAAAACTGTAGAGAGGTTTAAAAACAGTTATGTCAATTTGTTAATCTCATCTATAAATCTCACACATATCTGCACCTATTTTAATCCAAAATGTATTTGATGGATTCTTCAGAGCCTTGCAACTCCAAGATAATTTGGAAAGGAAAAAAAAAAAACCCTCTAGTCCAGCAGAACACCATTTATCTACTTTGTATTTATCAGCATTATTTTTAAGTGCATGATATTCAAAAGACAAATTTGCTTGACAGAAAAGTGATTCATCTAAATATTTGAGTATGTGCATTAAACCCAGTAACAAAATAAATCCCTATCTGAAGCACTTCTGGCATTCCAGAACTTAAGTGCTGTAATATACAGATCATCAGAAACCAGCCACACTGCTCCAGGGGCTCTTTCACGTATGTTAAATCTGTCCCAAGTGCTGAACATTAACTGTTTGTGCCTTGAATGGGGATAAACATTGCCTCCTAACAGGGCAATAAACCTGCATCAATTTGAAAAGAACTCAGCTTTGTGATGAAGAAGATTTTATAATAATAAATTACATTTTGCCACTCAAAGATGGCTACAGCCATCACCACTCACAAGGGCAGATAACCAGGAACTGCAAGTGTTTAGTAGCTAGTTTTTCTTATAAATATTTTATTGATTTTTCAGGTTCACAAAGACTCCCTGTTATCATAAAGTTGGTTTAATGCATACAATAGACTCTGTCTTATGCATACAAAATGAGATCTTCTTTCAGTTATAGCAAAAATAGGGAAAATGCCTATTATGTGCAGTGTCTAACTCTTTTCTAAGTTCTAGTCATTGAATTTCCAGAAAAAAACATTTAGATCTTTTAACTATCCACTAAAAAAATCTCACGGTGTTCTGTTTCTGTTTACAAGTATTAGCAGCCAATAAAGAAACATCAAAACAGATTTTAAAATGAGAAAACATAGTCTATGCCAAAGTTAAAAATTAGCATAATTAAAGACAAACAAAAAAGGAAAAAGGCAGATACAGAGTAATATCAGTTTTATTTCTGAGATTTATGAAACAGATCAGAAACATGTGATTAGGTCATAAATACTGAACAACTGTGTCTTGGTAAAGAATGTTTCTCAGATCCTTCTCTTTTTTTTTTTTTGTCTCCAGGGTTATCACTGGGGCTTGGTGCCAGAACTACAAATCCAAGCTTCTGGAAGCTATTTTTGTTGCCCTTGTTGTTATTGTTATTGTTGTTATAGTTGTTGTTGGGTAGGACAGAGAGAAATCGAGAGAAGAAGGGAGACAGAGAGGAGGAGATAAAGACAGATACCTGCAGACCTGCATCACCACTTAAGAAGCAACTTCCCTGCAGGTGGAGAGCCGGGGGCTCAAACCGAGATCCTTGTGTGGGTCCTTGCACTTTGTACCATGTGCACTTAATCTGCTGTGCTACCGTCCAGCCCCCTCTCAGATACTTCTATTGTGAAAATAATAAACTGAGATAAATTAAAAATATGGAACTCAGGATATCAACAACATGAAAATATAAAGTAAGAGAAAGGTTTGACTTACATAAAATGAAATAAAAATAACAGTAATTTTAAATTTCTATAAGTGGTTAGTTAACTTCAGTATTTTCAAGTTTTGAAGTTAGTTTGCTTTAAGCATGGCTTAAATTTTAGAGAGTTGCCTTGCCTAGCAACTTATCTTTGACATGGAATTATTTCTTCAGAAAAAAAGTTAGTCATATTCAAGTATAAGTTTAATTCTTATTCTGAAAAGATGCAGTCCCTTTTTCAGGTCATTTAGAATAATATTTTACATAACATAAGAGCAAACCCAAAAATGAATGCATGAATTAAAATATATGCAGAATTCAAGATCCATCTGTAAAAAGGAAATAAAAATACAACATTTCAAAGAAAAATATTAAGAAAAAATGACAACTGTAGAAAAATCTTATAAGGGCAAGGATTCCAATTAAAACGCCCGTTCTCCCCCTGCAGGGAGGATGCTTCACAAGTGGTTAAGCAGGTCTGCAGTTGCCTTTCTGTCCCTCTCACTTTCTTTCTGTCCTATCCAATAAATAAAAAAAATAATAAAAAAATGGCCACCAGGTGCAGTGGACTCATGGTGTCCACACTGAGCCCTAGCAATAACCCTGGAGGTTAAAAAAAATAAAAAAAGAAAAGAAAGAAAGGAAAACCTATAGTATAGGAACACTCACAATATATTTGTCTTTGTATTTTATATTTTCTTTTTTTTATTATTTTTTATTTTATTTTATTTTTTTCCTCCTCCAGGGTTATTGCTGGGCTCGGTGCCTGCACCATGAATCCACCGCTCCTGGAGGCCATTTTTCCCCCCTTTTGTTGCCCTTGTTGTAGCTTCCTTGTGGTTATTATTATTGCCCTTGTTGACGTAATTCGTTGTTGGATAGGACAGAGAGAAATGGAGACAGGAGGGGAAGACAGAGAAAGGGAGAGAAAGATAGACACCTGCAGACCTGCTTCACCGCCTGTGAAGCGACTCTCCTGCAGATGGGGGGGGGGGGGCTCCAACCGGGATCCTTACGCTGGTCCCTGCGCTTTGAGCCACATGCGCTTAACCCACTGCGCCACCGCCCGACCCCCTGTATTTTTTATTTTCTACAATCACACAAAAACAGTTGGAATAGCAGAAATGAGTAAAGAACTGTTTGAAAAATGAAGTATACCAGGAAAGGATGGGCACAGTCCTCAGTAACTTTCCTCCAAGCTCAGTTAAAGCTTGAAGAGAGAGAAAAAAAAATACTGACTACTACTAGGAAAACAGGAAAGAAAAAGAACTCCATCGTTTTAGCCCCTTATTTACTAATTGTGCAGCATATCTTGGAGTCAGTAGGTACAAGGCAGGCTTTCCATTACCAATTATCATCTTTTCAAATTTCCTGAACATCTCCTAGATACATCATATAAACACTTTGTTAACAGAAGAGCTCAGGCTTATAGGTGTGGAATAATGTTTATAACAGAATGAACAGGGGGCTCGGTGGTAGTGCAGCGGGTTAAGCGCACATGGCACAAAGCACAAGCACCAACGTAAGGATCCAAGTTCAAGCCCCCAGCTACCCACCTGCTGGGGGCTCGATTCACAAGCAGTGAAGCAAGTTTGCAGGTGTCTATCTTTCTCTCCCCCTCTCTGTCCTCCCCTCCTCCATTTCTCTCTGTCCTATCCAACAACAATGACAGCAGTAACAATAACAACAACAACAATAAACAACAAGGGCAGCAAAAGGAAACAGTAGCCTCCAGGAGCAGTGAATTTGTAGTGCAGGCACCTAGCCCCAGCAATACCCCTGAAGGAAAAAATAATAATAATAATGAGGTGGAGGAGGAGGAGGAGAAAAAGAAGAAGAAAAAGAAGGAGGAGGAGGAGGAGGAGAAGAAGTGTTGAAGGCAGAAATAAAACCTATATATTCTATTGATCAATCACTAAGTCATGTGAACTCCCCCTTGTTGCTTTGCTGGAGTCATCAAGTCTATTTGGTGTACAATTCTTGATTAGAAAACTTTATGGAAATTAGTGATGCTTTTAGTAGGATGACGGACATAAAGAATATGAACAGAAGGATTTCTTGACAATTTTTAATACAGTGTTGGAGGTTTAGGAAACTTCTCTGCATAGCAATGTATACTTCGAGCCACAATCGCCAGACCTCTTTGTAGTTACAGAAGAAATACAAAAAATATTAATATTATTCATGTATTTACTTATTTGTGCCTCTAGGGTTATTGCTGGGGCTTGGTGCCTGCACTAAAAATCCACTGCTCCTGTGACGTATTGTATTGTATTGTATTGTATTGTATTGTATTGTATTGTATTGTATTGTATTGTATTGTATTGTATATATTGGATAGAACAGAGAGATATTGAGTGGGGTGAGATAGAGAGGGAGCAAGAAAGATACACACCTTCAGACTTACTTCACCACTTTTGAAGTGACCCTACCCCCCTTGTGGGGAGCAAGAAGCTCGAACTGGGATCCTTGAATGGGTCCTTAGGCATCATACTATGTGCACTTAACTCAGTGCGTCACCACATGGCTGCCAAAAATTATTATAGTAGGATTTTAGATGATTACAACGAAATCTACCTATGAACATTTGGGGACCATGAAATAATTTAAAATCTGATGTATTGAATATGTATAAAATTCATTGTATTTGGGACCAGATAGTGGTGCACCTGGTAGAGCACACATGTTACAATGCCAAAAGACCCAAGGTTCAGGTCACTGGTTCTCACCTGCAGTGAGAGAAGTTCAGAGTGGTAAAGGAATGTTACAGAAGTCCCTTTCTCTCTTTACTCTTGCCCTAACAACTTCTCTCTTCTCCTATTAAAATGAAATAAATAAGTAATAAATAAATATATTTTAATTCATTGTATTTAAAGAAGCTCCTAAGTATTTCATATCTTTTTTTTGAATTTTTATTTATTTATGAGAAAGATAGGAGAGAGAAAGAACCAGACGTGACTCTGGCACATGTGCTGCCAGGGATCGAACTCGGGACCTCATGCTTGAGAGTCCAAAGCTTTACCACTGCGTCACCTCCCGGACCACAAGGATTTCATATCTTAAAGAGCCTTTATTTTAGGAAGTTTCTTTGTCAAATCAAGAGTAAAAATGTAAATATATTTTTATAAAAATACACAAGTTGCTAATAAATGTTTCATAGAAGAAAAACTAAGGCTAATCTTCCCAAAAAAAAGCACAAAAATCAGAAGTTCACATTTCTATTCTGTAGAAATATATCTCATATTTCTTGTAAGTAGAAACATAATTTTCCTATATATAAGGTATACTACTTCTCTCTCACACAAAAGGATTTATGTAAATGTATATGTACACATTTTCTTGAACACACTGGTGAATGTCAAATGAAAAGTTTAGAGGCGTGTTAAAGTAACAGAAACATAAAGGGTGTTTATATTCCTTTAAAAGTTTGATAATCGGGGAATCAAGGAGTAGCGCAGCAGGTTAAGTGAACGTGGCGCAAAGCGCAAGGACCCAAGAAAAGTTTGAGCCCCTGGCTCCCTACCTGCAGGGAGTCGCTTCACAAGTGGTGAAGCAGGTCTACAGGTGTTTATCCTTCTCTTCCCCTCTCTGTCTTCCCCTCCTCTCTCCATTTTTCTCTGTCCTTTCTAACAAAGACAACATCAATAACAATAATAATAACTAAAACAACAAGGGCAACAAAAGGGAAAATAAATAAATAAATATAAAAAAATAAGTTTGATAATCTCAAGTCATTTAAATTTCCCTATTGATTATAGACGGCCAATTATTAACATTTGTCATAGGTTTCTTATAGGAAATAGCATATGCAGATATTAAAATGGAAGAAAATAGATGAAATAGCACATTCACCACATCTTATAAATTTTTTATAGATTTTTGTTTGTTTTTATTATCTTTACTTATTTATAGAGACAGCCAGAAATCGAGAGGAAAGAGAGTGATAGAGAAGGAAAGAGACAGAGAGACAACTGCAGCCCTTTTTCACCATTTGTGAAACTTTCCCCCTGGTGACAAGGGGCTTAAACCTGGGTCCTTGGACACTGAACCTGTGTCCTTGAACACTGTAGTATGTGTGCTCAGCCAGGTGCACCACAACCTGCCCCGTCCTGTGATTTTTTAAAGAGAATTTAATTACTTCTAATTGTTTTTACAAAGTAGATTGAGATTATATATGGTTATGTGAACTTTAAAAATTGAGTTTGAATTCACTTAATTTAATATAATTAAAATAACTATGTATTTTAATTCAAATGCTAACCAATAATTGGATAAATGTGCTTCTGAAAAAAAAATCAAACAATTTGAATCCAATACGGTCCCAGGAAATCAAAATATCCTTATTAAACCAAAAATACAGATGAAATAGGAATGAATGTTAGCATTTTTTATTTCACTAAGCTATTGCAGTAATTTCTAGTTTGTTTTCACTGGTACATTTTCATCAGTCCTTTATTACTCTTCTAAACCCATGATCTGAAGTTGATCTAAAAGAAATGTGGAAGAAAAAAAATTTGGAGGGCAGGGTGATGACACATCTATTAGAGTGCACATTACAATGTGTAAGGACTTGGATTCAAGCTGCCAGTCCCCACCTACAGAGGGGAAGCTTTTCTCTCTCTCTCTCTCTCTCTCTCTCTCTCTCTCCCTCCCTACCTACCTACCTACCTATTATCACTGAAATAATAACTAGTTCTGATAAGACTAGGGAAAGGCATTGATGTTATTCTTCAATCATTGTCTATCATTGAACTATTAGAAAAGGTTCACTTTGTGTTCCAGTAAAGAAACTTATTTTTAAAAGTATTATCGGGAGTCGGGCGGTAGCTCAGTAGTTTAAGTGCATGTGGCACAAAGCGCAAGGACCGGCTTAAGGATCCCGGTTAGAGCCCCTGGCTCCCCACCTGCAGGGGAGTCACTTCACAGGTGGTGAAGCAGGTCTGCAGGTATCTATCTTTCTCTCTCCCTCTCTGTCTTCCCCTCCTCTCTCCATTTCTCTCTGTCCTATCCAACAATGAAGACATCAACAACAATAAAAACAACAAGGGCAACAAAAAGGAATAAATATTTTTTTAAAGTATTATCACTGCGTGTGTATGTTAGTAATTTGTGTTTGTGTGTTTAAAACTTAAATCAATAGATACTGCAACCAGACAGAAATCAATATATTTCCTAAATAAAAGTTATATACCTGTCAGTTAACTGTCAAAACAAATTCTAGATTCAATCCCCCATACCACCATAAGCCAGAGCTGAGCAATGCTCTCGTTAAAGAAAATAATAAAAATAATTTTAAAAAATTAATAGTCTTATAGTTATTTCCACACTACCTTTCTCATCTATGCTCTATATGTGATCCCACTGTTAATTTTAGATCAGTTTGTCTTTACTGACCTTAGAAAACAGGAAAGAAGTGAAGAATTATCTCAGGTCATGTTTAGAGTACAAGGAATTTAGCAAATAACTGGTGTGTTTAATTGTAAGAGGGATATTTCATCCAAAGAACTAGGGAGAATCAGACAGTGTAGATGGCTATAGATATAGATGAGTTGACAAGTTTGGTCATGGAAAGATGTTGCTGATGAGTGTCAACAGTTTTGATGACGAGAGTTCATATCTGTGAGTGTTCAATTTCTTTGGTATAAAAGTGTGGTCACTATCGATTTGATTTGGTCTGGGGCCCATATTCAGCTTAGGAGCCTATATGAACTCTGCATCCCTGTAGATCTGAGCTCACATTCTGTGGTCATGAGTAGGAACATTCCAAGCTGCCCCAATATGAACCCATCTTCCTCAGGTGTAGCACAGAGTATGTTGTCCATTGTCCCTTTGGAGGATGGAACATTCTCTACCACTGTTGATCCAAATTGAGGGTAAGGTCCTATGGGGGGGCCAACAAAGGGGTCTATTTTGTTGTTCCTGATAGAGATGACCAGTAACAATGGAGAGAGGGATTTATTCGAGTTCTAGGCCCATCATGTCTGTTTGGGAATCTCAGGACTCCCTGTATAGGGCCCCAGCTGACAGGGAGGTCTGATAGTGACTAAAGAGTCATCATTAAAGTATGCCAGTCTCTTGCCCTTATTCAGCTTTTGCAGTCCTTGCTTTGATAAGGTTAGCTTTGGAGTGAGTGTGAGAACTGTAATAGGAAGTAGGTGAGGAGGGTATCTAAGTCTAATTAGATACTATTTCATTAGGAACTTTATACTGACTCACTGCAGACTATTGTATACTTTTGCTTTCAGGTATATATTTTGCTCTAGTTTATAGATATGTGAACATATGCTCTATCTCACGGGACCCAGTCTATATCTAGGTTTTGGGACTTTGTTACGAAGTGAACCGCCTGGAATGGAATTAGAGAATACTATGAAAGGAAAGGTCTCACCTGAGTGAGTAATGAAGCTGAAGGGTTGTCATTCCACACCTGAAGTCTCTGGACACAGTCTGAACTGAAAAATTCTAAGGTGGCACGCATTGCATTGATTAGGTTAGGATTGGCAGATGCAATATTATTTGGTATAAATTAAGAGAAGCATGCAGGAAATTCGCCCCACCCTAAGGTTCCAGGACTGGGGGAAATATAGGCTCTACAGTGTAAATGTGAGGTTCCTGCTGTCTTAGGGTTCAAGAAGACAATAGATAGTTATTGTTATAATAACATTATTTGGTAATCAGGTTAACAAATCGAGGGTGTTTATAGTCAACAATATTTATATTCTTCCCCCATTTAGGGAGCTACTCTCTTCCCTGATCCAGCTTTCTGTCCCTTTTCCAGCCATGGCATCACCTCCCCAGACAATAACTTGGATCCACCTGCATATCAGATTTAAGGCTCAGAGAAAAAAATAAATAAAAAACTACTATAGTTACAGACCCTTTGAAATATAACTAAAATATCCCTACTAGCTATCTACAAAAAGGACACACACACACACACACACACACACACACACACACACCCCAACACTTCATCTGCACTATTCCAGCCTTTAGGTCCATGACTGTTCAACAATTTGTTTGGCTTTATATGTTAACTCTCTTTTCAGCCACCAGGTTCCAGCTGCTACCATGATGCCAACTAGATTTCCCTGGACAGATGACCCCACCAATGTGTCCTGGAGCTCTACTCCTCCAGAGCCCCACCCTACTAGAGAAAGAGAGAGGCAGGCTGGGAGTATGGATCGACTATCAATGCCCATGTTCAGCGAGGAAGCAATTACAGAAGCCAGACTTTCACCTTCTGAATCCCACAATGACCTTAGTTCCATACTCCCAGAGGGTTAAAGAATAGGAAAGCTATCAAGGGAGGGCATGGGATACAGAGATCTGGTGGTGGGAATTCTGTGGAGTTGTATTCCTCTTATCCTATGGTTTTGTCAATGTCTCATTTTTTAAATAAATAAAGGGGGAAAAAAAAGAGAGAAAAATGTGGTCACGAGCAGAGAGTAAAAGCTTGATCATCAGCAGGGGACCAAGGGAAAAAACGCAAACAGGAATAGAACATACATGAGAACTACGATGGCATCAATGGTTGTATTGAAGTCTACTGTATATTTTATATAAAGCACAGAGTTATAAAAGAAATAAAGAAAAAACAAACACTGCATCCCATGCCATTCTAATTAGATAACCGATGCTCTAAAAATATACTTCAACTAGCAAATTATTATTATTATTATTATTATCATTATCATTATTTTGCCTCCAGGGTTATTGCTGGGGCTTGGTGCCTGCACTATGAATCCACTCCTGGAGGTTAATTTTCCCATTTTGCTGCCCTTATTGTTATTGTTGGATAGGACATAGAGAAATTGAGAGAGGATAGGAAGACAGAGAGGGGAAGAGAAAGACACCTGCAAACTTGCTTCACCACCCATGAAGCAACCCCCCTGCAGGTGGGGACCCAGGGGCTCCACCTTGGATTCTTGCACAGGTCCTTGAGCTTCACGCCATGTATGCTTAACCTGCTGTGTTACTGCCTGTTCCCCACAGCAAGTTATTTAATTTATTTATTTATTTTATTGTTGTAGTTGTTGTTGTTGATATCGTTGTTGGATAGAACAGAGAGAAATGGAGAGAGGAGGGGAAGACAGAGAGGGGAGAGAAAGACTCCTGTAGACCTGCCTCATCACCTGTGAAGTGACTCCCCTGCAGGTGGGGAGCTGGGGGCTCAAACTGAGATCCTTATGCAGGTCCTTGTGCTTTGCGACACCTGCGCTTAACCCGCTGTGCTACCGTTGACTCCCCAGCAAGTTATTTTTTTAGATGACATTGCTTCAAAATATAGGAAACATAATTATATTTAATAGCATTGGTAAGGTCTCATTGTAAATTTTGTGCTAAGTTTATGTATTTCCTCACTAATTGTTCTAACAAAAATCATAGACAGAGCCAGAACAAGAAAATTATGATAAATTACTTTCCATTACTTTTTCTTAACTACTTTATTCAATAATTTTATTTCTAGTTCCAAATGGAAACATGTGCACTCTAATACCGCCTCTGCCTTAAGCTTCTTATGTTAAACCTTTATCAGGATAGATATAGATGTCCTCATTCTTTACTGGGTCCTTGAAAATAAAGATTTTTGGTTTTCACACTGGAGAAGAATAAAACCACTCTCAACCATAGCTGTAGAATACATGTGCTAATTTAGATCCAAAGTGAATTAACCAGTAATAGCAGCTAAATTTATCATAAATATCGAATTAGAACCTATTAGAGTGGAGTTTAAGAAGAAAAAAAGAAAGTTACTATATTTCTGGAAAGAAAAACAACTAGAGAGAATAAAATAACAATCTTTACCAGACTGGTATCATTGGTTTCAGATCAACAATACTGTTATACAAGCATAAGTGATAGTAGGGAAGCTTCTTTTAAAATTAATGAAGCACAGGCTAGTCTGGTTTTCATAAAGTTAGTGGACTTGCATCTAGTTTATTTAAAAAAGCATGACTTCTTGCTAAAACAAATAATGGTGACCACTCCTTACAACTTTATGTTCCAGGGAGGTCTTACTATTTGAGTCAGAGACTCTGTCAGTAATTCCCAACTGGTAGATAAATTTTCTGTTCTTCAGCTATCTCTAGTAGTGTCTTACCAATTCTTGTTGTCACAATAAGGAGCTGTTGTAATGCTATTTAGAATGAAAACATCATCTAAATACTACCAAGTATCTTACATACACAGATAATTTCTTCATAACAAAGAGTTTTCTGGCCCTATATTCCTGTATCACAAAGGGGAGAAATTCTGTTCTAAATAATGCCCAAAGGCCAAGGTTATGTATTGCTGCGGTGCCAAGGAATGAATCAGGGGTCTTTCATATATGTGGTACCTCCCTGATACACTTTTAAAAATTCTATATACTTAGAATGTCAGGGAGAAACACCAAAGTACCACTCCATCATCCAGGAGTCCCTTTGGTACTGTTCATGGAACACCCATGTGTTTCTAGGAATCAATCTAGCACATATGGTAAGGTATGCACTATGGGGACTGAGCTAGCTCCTGTCTCTCCAAGTGACCAAAATTATGAGAAAACTGAAAATCAGATGTCATATTTACTATTTCAATGTCCTCAAGGCTATTGTTAACTTGTTTTATGCTAAAATTTAAGTGTCCTCACATATATTACTGAAGATTAACCTTACATTCATGCGGATATTTTATTATTATTTAGAATGTTCAGTCTTTCAATTTGTCTGGAAACTGATATGACTTTTTTGTGACAGTGTTGGTCCTTCTAGAATTCAATTTTTTTCTCTTCTTACAAAAATTTTTCCTTATTTCCACCCTGCCTCCTACTACTAACTTAATCCCTCTTTCATCTCCCTTTTATTTGACTTTAAACTTTGTCCCAATTATTTCTCTTCTAATTTCAAGTTGATCTTAATCTGAACATAATCTTTCATTGTGTTCTTACTATATCCCCAGATATAGGATGACAACAGTAAACATGTACCTTGTTATACAGCTGGGATAATTCACAGAATATTGTTGGACTAACATATCAATGTTTAACAGAGAATAAATTTGAACTAGAGCACACTGAACTATGCCTATTTTTCTCCTCTTATTTTTAAGGTATGAAACCATTTGACAAATACAGTTTTTATTTGTCAGAGAACAAAAAGTGCCCTGCCACAAATGCCCACCAGTCCTGGAGAACTGCCAAAGGCTGCACTTCTACAGACACTTTCCTGGAAACACAAAGAGCAATGTGTTTATTTAATTAGGTTGTGCTAGCAGCTCATAATATTTAGCTGTTTCCAACTCATCTGCATAATAATGATTGCAAAGAATCAGTTATAGTGATAAAAACACATTTTTCCTCTTGAATCATATATCTCTTTATCCATATACTTGCTTTAAATTCAGTACATGTTTAAATAATCCTCTTTGTGACAGCTTCTGCAGCTTCTCTGAACAGAAATAAAAATAAGGAGAAAGCTTGGAACATTTTATTCCTCTTAGTCCATAAAAAATTGAAAATGCAAAGCACTGAAAATTTGAGGATTTAGAACTGCTGATAAGTATAAAATCTTTTACAACCACACTATTTTAAATTCTAGAGGGGAATAATAATGTAATAATAAATTAGCCGTAGCATGTGGAATAACATTAGAAAACAAGTGTTTTTCTCCACACTACGGCATGGAAAGTACCTCTTCCTGATGAACTGTTCTCATATTTTTATTGAATAATGTTTGGTTATTTATTGGATTTTCAAAATAGACCAACTCTTACCATTTATTTTCTGAATATTTTATTATGAATGATAAAATTTGTTTATGTGAATAAAGTAAAAAAAAAAGCTCACATTTTTCATGATGAACTAGTTTTTGAGTAGAAGCATGATTCCTTTTCCTTTAAAATACTGGATTTAATTGCTTCTTTAAATCAGATCTCCAACTTAACTCTTAGTGTTTAGTATTATCTTTTGACATCCAATACTGCATCATTTAGCACATGTGTATGTAAAAATAACTGTGAGAGAATATTCTGCCAGTGGACAAACTCTCCCCAATTCCCATATATCAATGCCAACCTTAACAAAAATGTGGGAATGTTATGGGGTTACCTTTACCAAGGAACTAACAATTTTATTTAACTTTAAAATTTATTTAATTTTAAGTTTTCAGAATATTCTGATTTATTTTTACTCAAATGTTTTTATTTTTTCCCTTTCTTCACTTTACTAGTGAAGGTGATATATTAAACTATGAAAGCTAAAAATGTATTTGCTAGATAAAGTGGTAATGAGTACCCCAAGGAAATAAAGTAACTAGTGCTCAGGTGGGAAAGACGAAGGTTTGCTGACCTGTAACTCAAGAGTTAGATAACTCAGTATGGCTAAAACATAGGACAGAAATCTGGCAAGTGGGAACTTAAAAGCAACCATAAGTCATTATGCTTTTCCCTCTGAGTATCAAATGCTCAGGAAGGTGATATTGAGTAAGCATGTAATAGGCTTGATATCTTTAGACAAAGCACTAGTCATCATCATGGTAAAGTGGGAATGCAATGAAAATATCTGGATCCTAACACTCAAAGTATGTACTCAGGTAGTATTTGTATTAAAAATAAGGCAAACTATGCACACTAGAGTAAAACAATAATATGAGATGTGATAGAAACACTATTATGCTAAATGCACTATTCTTGCATAAAAATACTCAGCATTTCTAAAAGGATTGCAAACATGAAAGGCTTTGTATCAGGATACCAGAAAATCTCATATACTACATGTGTTCAGTATTCTATTGACAGAAGCTTCTGGAGAAGATATTGGCTACTGATTTACAAATAGTAAATATAGTTTTCTCTAAAGAGAAAACATATATATATATATATATATATATATATATACTAGTTTATGAAAGACCTTTTTAGACAGATCTTTCTTCCGATCAAGAATAACAATTATACAATTTAGTGGAAACACATGCACACACAGAGAGAGATTACTTTATTGGGATCTAATGGACTACAGTATAGTTAACACATGGGTACAATTTCTCATCTTGTGACAAGTGTTGCAAAACACCCTCACCTTCAATTCAATTTAGGACCAAAGCTCCATCACTCCACCATGTTTCCCCTCCATCCTCAAAATTCTTCACTTTGCTGCACAGAGTTATAAAAGCAAACCGTTTTAGCCCCTTTCATGAGAAATTCAAGCATATAATCAACACACTATGCTTAAATTCATTCTATAAAAACAGGCTGTGTGTGCCCATCACATTGAATACTGAATTAGTAGCATAAAATATAAATACAGTGCACTTAATACTTGAGGTAAAGTCACAGAATTACCTAGAAATCTGTGAGTTCTAAAGTGAAAACAAACACATTACAATAAAATCATAGAAAAGGAAAGATTTAGTGCTAGCTTAGGATCATTAGCTCAATCTATGAGGCACAATGAAATCTACCAGATAGTGAATAGGGCAAGAATGCTTCACCAAGATTCTTGTCCTTTATAAACTGGTTAAGAATAATTGGCAGGCAAAATTTCAAATAATTCGTAATTAAGTTATTATTTTTTTTAAAAAGTGTGTGTATTACATAGGGATGAAATAAGAACAAACAACAAAGAATCCCAAAGACTCGGAAAATTTCCTTTCTCATGATTTACTGCATATAGCACATGTGAAATCGAAAAAGTCCTTAAAGCAACTGTGAGATTTGAATCTCTTCTTTGGTACTTTAGATATTAACAAATTGTGGTTTATATTTGGCAAATAATATGGAGAGGAGAGATACTGCTGGAAATGCATTATTGTAAAGAAATATATGTTTTGGTGCCTGGCACTGACACACCTGCCTAAGTGCTCATGTTACCATGCACAAGGACCTGGGTGCAAGGCCCTCATCCCCACTCTCATGGTGAAAGCTTCACGGGCACTAAAACAGTGTTGCAGGTGTCTCTCTGTCTCTCCTTCTCTATACTACTTCCCTCTTAATTTCTCTCATTAAATTAAATAAAGTAGGCGGTCGGGCGGTGGCGCAGTGGGTTAAGCGCATGTGGCGCTAAGCGTAAGGATCCCGGTTCGAGCCCCCGGCTCCCCATCTGCAGGGGAGTAGCTTCATAGGTGGTGAAGCAGGTCTGCAGGTGTCTGTCTCTCCCCCTCTCTGTCTTCCCCTCCTCTCTCCATTTCTCTCTGTTCTATCCAACAATGAACAGCATCAACAATGGCAATAATAATAACAACCACAACGAGGCTACAACAACAAGGGCAATAAAAGGGGGGAAAAATGGCCTCCAGGAGCGGTGGATTCATGGTGCAGGCACCGAGCCCAGCAATTACCCTGGAGGGGAAAAAAAATTAAATAAAGTTAAAAGAATCTTTCAAATGAAAGAAATAGCTGAGTATCTACCTGCTCTGGAAATGTAAGTGAACAGTGACAGTTTCACTTCAAAATACATGTATGTTTAAATAATGATATTCTCCAATTTTAAGCGCACACATTATTTTTATTACTTCACAGTAAATACGCTCCCTAAGAAGCTCATCATCTAATAAGGAAAGAGAAATACGGTTTATATAAGAGATGGACTTGGACTGGGTGTGGCATATTGTAAACAAAGCAAACAACTTTGGGGAAGGAGGGAAAGGTCCAGTGTAAAGGGAAATTGGGATCTGTTTTGTCTTCTAGATACCAATCAGGGGGAGATGAAAGATTGCGCCTATGTGTTAAAGACTATACTGTAAATCATTAGTCCCCTCTCCACAATTTTTTTTTTCTTTTTAAAAGAGACAAAGAGAAGAACATCTGACTCTGTCCCGCATCATAAAGCAAAGATGCCTGGAGTAACAGGTAGTAGAAAGTAAAGGTGAAGGTGAGTAAGCCAGAAACGATGAAAGATACATACATTGATCTGGGAGGTGGTGCAATAAATAAAGCACTGCACTCTTAAGCATGAGGTCCTGAGTTCAATCCCTGGCATCACATGTACCAGAGTAATGTCTGGTTCTTTCTCTCCTGCTATCTTTCTCATTAACAAATAAATAAAATCTTTAAAAAGAAAAAAGATACAGAGGTCATGTGAGAGAAAAAAAGAGACCTACAAAGAATTCAGGAAGTGAATGTTTCCAGAAATTTTTGGCTTTTTTTTTTTTGCTTGTTTATAGCTCTTAAAATTATTTAAAAATATAATATTTATTATTTGATGTTTCCAGGCAGTTTCTAACTGTATTCTTACATTATCTGGCTATTAAAAACCCTGTGGCAGGCACACTACTTGGAATTTTTTATTCAGAATTCCAAAGTAATGTTTGCAAAATCATTGTAATTACAGATCACTGGCCTCAAAACAGGCACAAATAGATTTTACCATCCACTCTACATAACAGGTAGGAGGGGTAGGATACAGATATAAATATAGATAATTATAAATATAGATAGATATAAATATAGATAGGTAGAGATGTGTATGTATATATTGTTAATTTTATTAGTATTCTACACCTGTCTCAGTAAACAAACTTCCCCTCAAGTGAGAGATGGTATTTATTGCTAGTAACTAATCCAATCAATCACTGTCATTAATCTTAATGCTTCTTTTAAAACACTGATTGATAGCAGTTATGACTTCATAAACTTTTAAATGTGGAAAAAATTTTACATGTGGAATTTCTGACAATGAGAGATTTCAAATATATGAATAAATAATTCAAAATGTAACATGGTCTATCACCTCACGGTTTGTGTTAATACTACCAGGTACATACATACCAAATGCTTAATTTCTAACTCTATTTTTACGTTCATAATTAAAACTTAGGTATTTAAAACAGATCTAGCTTTCAACTAACTCGTTTACTTCCCATTTCTCTTATTTTAAATAAAATTTGCATGGTAGGGGCTGGGTCATGGTGCACTTGATTGAACACACATGTTCCCATACACAAAGACCCAGGTGCAAGCCCCAACCCCCACCTGCAGGGGGAAACCTTCCTGAAACAGGGATGCAGGTGTCTGTCTCTCTCTCTCCCTCTCCATCTCTCTATATCCTCTCAATTTCTGGCTGTCTCTATCCAGTAAACAAAGGTACTAAAAAATTGCACACACTACCTAGAAAACCCTCATAACAATTTTACCAACTTATTAATTAATGCTTTATTTAGCAAGATCAATTTCCATAAACACCTGAGTTGCCATTTCTTTCATGCTGCTCAGAAGAACACACATTGCAAAATATGGGCCACCTAATTCCTTCCTTGCTGGGGTTCAGTTCTGTTTTACATATATTGACATTTATCAGATAACACAGGTTCTCAGCTCTCACCTATACCCTTGTTATTTCATCTGATCCAAAAACTCATATATCATTTCACCTAACATATTTTTAACTTTCACAGCTTAACATAAAAATCACCATCCCTGCCCTCCCAATCTAAGTTAGAGAGTATATATATATATATCCTGTGCACATCGTTCTTTATTATAACCATTGCTATATTGAATCCTTTCATAATTTTGTAGTTTAAGTAAAATAAAAGCTGTATATTAGAGACAACTCTGCATTTCTAATGACAAATACTATTTCTTGTCATCAGTAGTTGCTTAATAAATAAGTAAAATCATGTAAACACTGTCTCTCCCTGTATATGGACATTTTAAAGTTGATTTAGGAATGCTGAATTATTCTCTTCTGTCTTCACGTGGAGTCTATATTTATTTAATTCATGTGTTAGGGAAAATTGATTTTCTTGCCTGACTTCTTAACTCAGCAGTATAGTTTTGACAATACTGGAGCCTGGTGTTTTGTTTATTTGTTTCTCTCTGCTTTGAATGGATTTCATTGGTTTGTTCTGTACTGTTTATTATTATTATCTGAATTTTAATGAGGGTGTTGAAGTGCCACATGCTGTGTGTGGTGAGGGACAGAAAGCAGAAGGTTTGTGAATCTAACAGACATATTTTCTTATACTGGCTTACAAGAATAGATACTTATGAGAAGTATCTATTTTTTAGAAATCCATCTTAACTTACTGTATGAGAACCCAGTAATTCTGGAGAGACTTATTTTCCCATTTGACATCTTAAAATAAGAAATCAAAACCATGAACATTTGTTATTTTAAACAATGTAATACTGCTTCGATAGTAGACTCATTTTTTCTGTAGCATTTAAAATATTTAATCATAAAATGTCTTCTAATTTTTATGTTATGTTTAGCAATCATTAATATGTATACCTTATACTGATAGGAGAGAGTCAAAGATGCAAAAAAGCAATTCCAGAGATCAAACTCAATAGTCATTGGAGACATATCTCCTGCTTTCCAGCCCTAGTCTCTCTATTCACCTGAACTACAGTGAGAATGAATTGAAATTTGTTAAATTAGTATTTCAAATAGTAATTTCACAGACGACATTTGGCTTTCCAAAAAAGATTTTATCTTTTACATTGTCTCTATGATGTTTCTGCCAGATCTTATCCTGTCATTGATATACACTATCCAGAGGAACAGTGATGTCAAAGGGGCTAATATATGGGTGTTCCTATTGGTGGCTCACCCAATAGGGTGCACATATTACCATTTTGCAAGACCTGGGTTAAAGTCCTTGGTACCTACTTGTTTCATGAACAGTGGAGAAGGTCCCTTCCCCATCTGCCTCCCCACCCCCTTCCCCTTCAACCTCCTTTTCACTCCCCCCCCTTCATCTCCTCTTCTCTCCCCTATCAAAAAGGAAGAAGGAAAACAAATTGTCAGCAAGAATCTTGCAGGCAGGACCAGGTGGTGATGCACCTGGTTAAGTGCATGTATTACCAAGCTCTCGGTCCCCACCTGCAGAGGGGAAGCTTCATGAGTGGTGAAGCAGGGCTGCAGTTATCTCTGTCTCTCTCTCTCCCGCTATCTCCCCCTTCCTTCTTGATTTCTGTCTATTAACTAAAAAAAAAGTTAAAAAAATAAAATAAAAGGAATCTTGCAGGCACTGAGCCCCAGCAATAATCCTGTTGGCAAAATAAATAAATAAATAAAGTTTATATATATTTACTATATATGTATTATGAATGTACTTGTATTATTTTGTCATATATTTTTGCCTTGTCAGTCATAAGACCTAGATAGGCCTGCCTATTATTTTTTAAGTCACTTTATTGGAGGATATAATTACTTATAGACAGCTGTCTCATGAATACAGTTTATTATCTCCCCATAACTTGTGTCTGTACACCATATCACTACCAACTAAACTCTTCTTCCAATATATCATTTTGAGGGTTTTTTTTATACATTTAATGTCCTATATATTTGATTTGTTTATTTATTGGCTTGCTACCAGGTCACTGCTCAGCTCTGGATTATGATGGTATGGGGCTTAAACCCCAGGTACTCTGGAACCTTAGGCATGAAAATACTTTTGCATAACCATTATGCTTTCTCCCCCACCCTGCTGTTATTTAACTTAAAAAGGGTTTGGATGGGACTGCCTAAGGTGTGTGAAAGGATTCACAGCGGGGATCTGGGAACTGGTTTAAACAATACAAGGTTTATTAGGGTTTAAAGTACTCTTCATATACAATTTATATGAAAGGTTAAATTCACTTGAACAAGTTTAATGTTTTATCTTGTAGTGAAACTTCAATATGCATATTTTGAAGGTAAGAAATATTTAGGTTTACACACATACACATATATATAAATGTCGCATATATGCAAAAGGTAAGCAAAAATATAAAATGAGAAACTAACTTTTGTAGAAATAAATTTAAACTCATTCAGCAATTAATTGATTGACAGTCTATATTATTAAGTGTTTAGAATAATAGCAATGAACAACTTTAATGTAAAATGCTGCATCCAAAATTTGCCTGTGAACTATTTTTAAGAATTTTGTAGAAACCCTAATTTCTTGGTAGACCCTGAATTATAATGCCTTCTATTTCTCTGCTGAACTAGTTTTCTTCATTATTACCATCTACATATTACACCAGAATATGTAATATGTAGGGTTAACACAGATAACAAATCAAAGTCTTTCAGCCTACCTGAGGCCGTATCTGATATCCCTGAATTATGCCTACATCCTTGGGGTAAGGTCAGGATTTGCAGAGCAAACATTGAATCTGATATAATCACTACAATTAGAGATAACAAGTCTGATACAGAGTGGTCTACATACGAAGAGAAAGATCATTCAATTATGCAAGCACTTAAAATGCTTACATATACCCTTAAGATGTTTATACCTGATATAGCTGTATGCACACATATCTAATAAGCAGAGGAATAGGGTGGTCCATGGGAAGGATTAGGCACAGAAATCCTGCAGAGATTTGGGGCAGAACCTTATTGTGATGATATGTATGCCACATATCTGATCACTCCTCTTTTCTCTCATTGCTAGTGGTGTATTGAAATTTACTTCTCAGCCCTGAGACTTGAACAGAACTTTGCTCCCCAGTATGCTGGGAACCTCAGCAGGGTTTTTTGAAACAAAAGCATTTGAGAGAAAAAAAGGAGAAAAAGTAACCCTGAATCTGCAGTAGTTCTCAAGAAACATACAAAGTCAATATAATGTAAAGAGATATAATAGAAGAAGAGATTTTTATTCCACTGGAATTATACCAAATATTTGCTATCGGCAAACTGGAGAACTAGGGAATCCAATGGTATATAGTTTGAGTCCTAAGACTTGAGAACTAGGGTGTTGTTGGTGTTAAGTCCTGGATTCCAAAGACTCTAAAATTAGGATCTCAATTGTCCAAGCCAAAGAAGATGGATGCTGTGACTCAGGAAAACAGAGTAAATTTGCACTTCTGAGTGGCCAAAGAAAGTCTAATTGCGTCATGTTCTCACCAATGTTTGGGTCTATCAGTCTTTTTAATTTTCACTTTTCTGGTGTTATATAAAGATCTCATTATAAAATTTAAAAAAAAAGAGGAACAGTAAATACTATGAACTGATTTTTATGCTTTGGATTCATATTATGTTTATTTTTATATAGCATTTCTTAAGATAATGATACAATTTGAAAACAGTGATACTATCTCCAGTAAAAGTATAAAACTACTATGAACAACAAAAATAATTAAATAAATAACTTCTACAGCAATTTTACTAGCTTCATAAGGCCTGTGAGAAATATTTTTCTCATGTCATATTTTTGTGCTTTGTCAACAGTAATTACTAATGAAAAAGCTTGTGATAGTCAGTATTTAACACTATAAGAACTACAAAAGAAATGAATGAAAGAAAACGTATTCATCTTGAGAGATTATAACAGGATGGTAATTTTCTCATTGGATAAGGCTTTTTCTGTTAATAGGTTGGTTAGTTTCATTTCATTGACTACTACATATAAATATAAGTAATTAGTAGTAAGATTTAAGCATTAGGTAATGAATTTTTTGAATTCTACTGCATTTTATTTTTTAATATTTATTTATAAAATGGAAATATTGACAAGACTATAGGATAATAGGGGTACAATTCCACACAATTCCCAACCCCAGAACTCCATATCCAATCCCCTCCCTTGATAGATTCCCTATACTTTATCCCTCTGGGAGTATGGACCCAGGATCATTATAGGGTGCAGATTATCAAATCTTTGTATGTATACTTTAATGGCAATTTTACCTTTTTGTTACTACTGTAAAAGTCTTTCTTGGTGCTACATTTAGTTTAAATTTAAGATGTAGTAACAGATAAAACTAATTAGAATGTGAATAAACTTCAGGACAAGTTGTATCATTTAATGATCACCAATATAAATAAATAAATCTTAAGAAATAAATATAACCATGAAAACATAGGGAAAAAAATTGGCTGCTCCATATATGAGATGTATCTCTTTACACACTCTACTGAGTAGAAAACTTGTGCTTCCCAGAAACACCTTCATAGATATATAAGGAAGTTTTATTTTACCTGCTTGCTTGGCACCCTTTTGCTCAGGCAGTCCGACACATAAAATTAACACCAAGATTTTCCTATCTAGCATCAAATTAGAAGTATTTATTTATATCAGACAAATGATAAAAGTAAATACATTTTTTTAATTTTTAACAGATACAATGTGATACTATCTATAAGACCCAGTGACAAGAAAATATTTTAAAGACATCACAACAATATATATATATATATATGAATGAGATGACAGAGGCCCTAGTGGGGGTTGTATTGTTATATGGAAAAATGAGAAATGTTATGCATGTACTAACTATTGTATTTACTGCTGAATGTAAAACATTAATTCCCCAATAAAGAAATTAAAAAAAAAAAAGATTAGGAAAGCTACCAGGGGAGGGGATGGGATACAGAGTTCTGGTGGTGGGAATAGTGTGGAGTTGTACCCCTCTTACCTATGGGTTTTATCAATGTTTACTTTTTTATAAATAAATAAATAACAAAAACAAAACAAACAAACAAAAGAATGAATACTATTTGACGTGTGGTTCTCTTGGAGAAGTTTGGTGGGACCCTGATAGGGATTACTTTAAAATCCTGTACCGCCCTGGATAGAATAGTCATTTTGACAATGTTAATTTTTCCAGTCTATGAGCACAGGATGTCTTTCCATTTCTTTTGTATCTTTTTTGTTTCCTTAAGAAGTGTCTCATAGTTTTCAGTATAAAGGTCTTTTACTTCCTTTGCTGGGTTTGTCTCTATATATTTGACTCCTTTTGGTACTTTAGTGAATAGAATCAATTTCTGGATTTTCTTTTACTTATTCTGGTTTTGTATTTTCATAAGGAATGCCACTGATTTTATATACTAATTTGGTAGCCTGCTACATTACTATATTGCTTGATAGTTTCCTACTGGATTATTTTGGATTTTCTATGTATACTCTCATATCATCTATGAATAGTGACAGTTTGACTTCCTCTCTTCCAATGTGTACCCATTTGATCTCTTTCTCTTGTTTGATTGCTATGCCTAGGACTTCCAAGACCATGTTGAATAGTAGTAGAGATGGTGGGAAGTCCTATCTTGTACTTGATTGTAGCAGGAAAGTTTTCAGTTTTTCTCCACTGAGTATAATATTGGCTGTTAGACAGCTGCACAGATTCTAATACTTTGAGGAATTTTCCACCTATCTGTAATATATATGTATGCATATATGTGTATATATATATGTATATATGTGTATATATGTGTGTATATATATATATATATTATTTATAAAAAGGAAACATTGACAAAACCATAGGAGAAGAGGGGTAGAATTTCACACAATTCATACCACCAGAACTCCGTATCCTATCCCATCCCCTGATAGCTTACCTATTCTTTAACCCTCTGGGAGTAAGGACCCAAGGTCATTGTGGGATGCAGAAGGTGGAAGGTCTGGCTTCAATAATTGCTTCCCTGCTGAACATGGGCTTGGACAGTTTGATCCATACTCCTACCCTGCCTCTCTCTTTCCCTAATGGGGTGGGTCTCTGGGGAAACAGAGCTCCAGGACACATTGATGGAGTTGTCTGTCAAGGGAAGTCTGGTTGGCATCATGGTAGCATCTGGAACCTGGTGGCTAAAAAGAGAGTTAACATATAAAGCCAAACAAGTTGTTGGCTAATAATGAACCTAAAGGCTAGAGCAGTGTAGATGAAGAGTGGGGGGGGGGGTTGTCTTCCATTTTGTAGATAGCTAGTAGGCATATTTTAGCTATATTCCCAAGGGCCTGTGGCTATGCTAGTTTTTTGGTTTTTTTCCCTGAGCCTGAGATCTGATATGCAGGTGGACCCAAGAGTTATTGTCTGAGGAGATGATGTCATGGTTGTAAAAAAAGGACCAGAAAGCTGGATCAGGGAAGAGAGTAGCTCTCAAATATGGGAAAAGGGTATAAATATTGTTGACTGTAAACCCCATTTATTTGATGTGATCTGGGGACCATATTCAGCTTAGGAGCCTATGTGACCTCTGCATCCCTGCAGATCTGAGCTCACATTCTGTGGTCATGAGTAGGAACATTCCAAGCTGCCCCAGTATTGACCCATCTTCCTCAGCTGTAGCATAGAGTATGTTGCCCAGCCTCCCTTCGGAGGATGGAACATTCTCTACTGCTGTTGATCCAAGTTGAGGGCAAGGTTCTATGGGGGGGCCCACAAAGGGGTCTATTTTGTTTTTCCTGATAGAGATGACTGGTAACAATCGAGAGAGGGATGAATGCTGTATCTTATCAAAGGCTTTCTTTGCAACTACTGAGATAATAACTTGGCTTTTTAAATTTCTTTTTGTTCATATGATGACTCACACTTATTGACTTATGTATATTGAACCATTGTTTAATCCCTGGGATAAATTACACTTGTTTTTGGTAACTTTTTTAAATTTTATTTTTATGTGTTTATTGCCTCCAGGGTTATTGCTGGCGTTCAGTGCCACACTATGCACTGCTCCTAGCAGCCATTTATTTATTTATTTAAGATAAGAAAGAGAGACATTGAGAGTGGAGGGGAAGGTAGAGAGGGAGGGAGAAGATAGACACTTGCAGACCTGCTTCACCTGCTTTTGGGAGACAGAAAATAGTAAGAATAGCTAAAACAGTCCTGAAGGATAAGAGCAAGAATGGAAATTTTACATTTCTGGACCTCAAAACATACTATAGAGCAACTATAATCAAGATGGCCTGGTAATGGAACTAAAATATACATAAAACAGTGAAATAAAATAAAAAGCCCGTATACCTACAGCCAACTAATTTTTATCAAGGGATCCCAAAAGATCAAATGAACAAAGGAAAGCCTCATCAACAACTGGTGTTGAAAAAACTGAGTTGAAACATGCAAAAGACTGAATCTGGACCTCACTAAAAATGAAATAAAATTATCAAGACATTGTTGATACTCACAGGATAAGAAAATTTTAAGTCTAAATACCTCAGAAAATGTGCATGCATAAGGCTTCCAGTTCAACCCAACATCGTCTATGTCAGAGCTATATTGTGAATTTGCTTTGTCTCTCTGTGTCTCTGTCTCTCTTTCCCCATACATATAATGAATAAAAATAATTAATTTTTTAAATATCCATTATATTTTTGGTATCTATTAAAGAAGCACTACTACATTATTTTGACATTTGCATACATTGACACTACTTTTAAGAAGAACAATTTGGCATTATGTAGTAATTTAAGCATGAATGTATGATAATTTCACTCTAAATAGAGTAAAATTTTATACTAGATATAGATATGCTTTCTGAATAAGTGCTTGCAAACATACCCAGAAGATATGTACAAAAGCATATGCATTAGGGACTAGGTGGTAGTGTGCCAGGTTAAGCATACACATCACCATGCAAAAGGACCCAGTTTGAGCCCCTTATCCCTACTCGCAGGGGGAATGCTTCCTGAGTGGTGAAGCAGGTCTGTAGGTGTCTATTTTTCTCTCCCCCTCTCTATCTTCCTTTCCCCTCTCAATTTCTCTCTGTCCTGTTAAATTAAATAAAAAGAAAGAAGAGAGAAATTAAGAAAGGAGAAAGAAAGCAAGGAAGAAAGAAAGAAAGAAAGAAAGAAAGAAAGAAAGAAAGAAAGAAAGAAAGAAAGGAAGGAAGGAAGGAAGGAAGGAAGCACTCCCAGGAGCAGTGGATTTGTAATGCCAGCACCAAGCCCCAGCAACAACCCTGGTGGGACACACACACACACACACACACACACACACACACACACACACACACGTTTCATTTCAAAAACAAACATCTGTAATTACCTCAATGATTACCAGTAATGCAATTGTGGTAAATTGTGTTAATGGCATAGTTGAACACCTCAGAGCTCTAAAAATGGATTAATTATGGCAACACCATAAATTTAGAATAATATTAAAATAGAATATTGAATTACTGAAACAGGTGTCAGAAAACATCTGACACCTAAAGCACAATTTAACATATATAAAATTCAAAACTTAATACAAGTAAGTGACATGTTTTTAGAGCACCTATATGTGGCAAATAAAAAAAAATAAGAGTATAAATCAACAATATAGTGGTTATCACTACAGGTACATGAGATAGTACAAGCTACAAGTACTACATGGATGCAGCAACTTATTTAAAAAAAAAATGCCTACAGGAGCATTTCCAGGTATATGTGTCCTTTGAGGCAAGTATTATTTTCACATCAACACATAAGATTCACTTTTTTTTCTTGACTTTTGTAATTACCACAACGTATACACAGAAAACTGAGACACAGTCTCCATATTATCAATAGCCTTGATAATAGATAGTAGATATTTAGTCCTAGCTGAAGTCCCAGATAACAGCCATCATCACTCACCACATACACTGAAGAAACCTTCTGACTCTAGCCTGTAAGGTACTCAGCTTTCACTTAGTAAAACAGAACTAAGCTGTCATAGCCCAGACCCGCTGAACCCTGTCCAGACATTAGATTCATTAGTAAAACAAATGCTATGCTTACATGAAGCAGTACATTAAGGGCCTGTTTTTTGTATACAGAAATAACTAGAATAGATTCTGATACTTTTAAGTACACATGGCTTTAGGAGAAGTGGGCTGGAATGATGCTGAAGAGAATTCTAGCAGAAATCCAGTAACCTAGAATGACGGTGAAGAGAATGCTAGCAGAAATCTAGTAACCTTCAAAAGGCCCTTGTAGGTGAGGGCCTAAAGGTATTGGAAACTGGTGAAATGGGAAATTCTTATGTAGTGGAGAAAAATTAAGCCCCGTGGCTTTTGGAAGTAATGTGGTTATTGGGAAATGTATCTAATTAATTACAGGATCTAGTAAAAAAAGAATAGTGAAGATACAATATATCTCCCTTTAGTTAAAAGGTGATAGGGAAGGATGTGAGTGAAGAATTCATAAATATAAAGAAATCAGAACTCACTATGATTTGTAAAGAAAACTGCTTCTAACTCTCAGTCTCTCAACTTACAAGGGGGTTCCCAAGTGAAAACCAATCCATCAAAAAAAATAATAATAATATTCTTGCTTATGATCACAACAAGTTAAGTGAGCATCTCTGAAAACTAGTCATCCATGTAAAGAAAACAAAATCCTGTAAAGGCATGTTTCAACTGTTTCTCCTTTAAAAATGGGAGGAGAAGTGAAGATATCTTGAAATTAGTCAAGAGATAATAAATTTTCTTTTTCTTATGTTTGTAAACTTATCAAAAATTTAAGTATAATCACTCCACAGAGTAGTTGTACTCACTTACTTGGCAATTTATCCATGTTTTATTTCACTCTGTAACTTGAAAACAATTATAGAAAATTACAGAATTTATAATCTGTTTCTATCAAAAAAACTGTGGTGATCTAAAACAGAATGGTAGAGAAAGCCTTTATCAGATTGTCTAAGTAACCATCTCAGATGATGATATAATTAGAACAAGACTTTAACTGAACATAGGAAGAGGAAAGATAATAACATCCATGTTGTCAAGATAAAACCTTGGTCTTCTGAATATATACTGGTGTTTGGTGTAGTTTGAATGTCTTTTGGAGAATATATGGTACAGATGACTGGTTGTTGGGTGAATTAAGCAAGAAAGCAACAGTAATCAAAATTAGTTTTGAAGTACTGGGGTTTAAAGTAAATGTTAGAACAATGAGCAGACTGTCAATAACTGTGGTTTGGAGTTTTGTTGTTGTTTCTTTTGTATGGTGTCTTGTTTTCAGTAGAGTTGCAACATATTCAAACAAAGGTTTAAACTTTGGCACATAAAACTAATTCCTTCCATTTTTTTCTTACTGAAACAGTGTTGTTATATAAGATGGCAATTTTCTCAAGGATACACTTTTACATCTTTGCAAAATATGTGCCAGCCTCTATCAGAAAAGTCAAAGTGTCATATTCCTGCACTAACCCCCAACACCCTTTAATTGGGCATTTAGTCCTCTTTTCCCTTCTCCTTCAGAAGCCTCAGACCTGTAGATATAAATATTATTTATGTTTTATTCTTCTTGGGATTAGTATTGTGTTCTTTGGGTAGATGGGAGAGGGAGGATAAAACTGGATCACCAAATCACATCACACACTAAAGTAAACTTGAGATGGACCAAAGATATGGATGTTAAGCCTGAAACCTTAAGAAAAAATTAACAACTCCATTAAACTACCTTAAAAGATGTGTTTGGGATAATCAACTCCAACAGCAGTGGAAACAAAAGCAAAAATTAAATATAAGGTTATATCACACTAAAAAGCATCTGCGGGTCAACTAGGAATACCAAAAGAGACCACCTGGGACTGAAACAAGACAGGACTAGAACGACTTCAGGAACCCACCAAATCACCGGTGAGTGCAAACACATGTGACTCATGGACAGAGAGGAGAGATTAAGTGGCTGGTAATAGTCCAGCAGTTTACCACTTGAGATACCACCTCCAGTCTGTTTCACCAACAAGAAGACAGCTGAAGGGAGGAGAGGACTCCCCTAAGACTCACCAAATGCAACTGTGAGTCTCCATTGCTACTGCCCTCAGAATCTGGAGCAGTGGGGGGAGGCCCTGTGCTGATACCAGGGGACAGAGCACTAACCAGGAAACTCAGGAGAAGACCTATGCCTCCTTGGCATAGTGGTGAGGCTGTGAAAGTCTCTTTGCATAACCACTGGATTATCTCTGCCCCAGCCTGCTTTATCTCTTGGTCAGGAGTCAGTGATTAAATTAAGAAGTCTACTTATAGTTTAAAAGCCCTCAGGCTCCCATAGCCTACAAGGAAGAAAAAGAACAAAAGAGGCTTTTAAGCCACTGTGCTCCAACTCAGGGATTAAAATATATTGAAACAACTTTCAATTTCCACAACTGTGAACCCTTTAAGTACCTTACTTAGATACAAGTCAATCCAGACAAGAGTGCTCATTAATTTAAATAATACTGAGAGAGGGACCTCATAACATACTATATAAAATGGTTAAACCAACATGAAGAAATATCGGAGAAATGAACCAGGACAAGAGTCCAGCTAAAAGCCCCCCAAAGGTTGAAGCACAGAATAATGAGGTCAACATCCAAACACTAGTTAAGGAAATAATCACATTAAAAAGCATCTGCTGAACAAAGACAACTATCATCAAAACAGAAAGATGTCCTAGAGAATAGGATAAAATATTCACAAAACATGTATCCTACAGAGGGTTCACATCTAAAACATAAAAAGAACTCACAAACTATTTCAACAAAATAAATCTCTTCAAGAAATGGGAAGACTAATAGTGTGTACTTCAGAAAGGTCATGCAGACTTCCAGTGTCACATAAATAAAGCTTCCTCAGAGACTAAGTATAAATTAATGTAACCATCAGATTGTCTAACTTTGGTCATGACATACCCTACTAATTTCCTTTTTGTTCAGATTTATTTATATTTATGTATATGAAATATTTCAGTCACTAATATTGCCTTAAGTATTGCATTCAACTACATAATTAAGAATTCCAAGATGAGAAGGCATTCTGTGACAAATATCACCCTTGTTTTCACTGATGAGAAAGAAGCAGCTCTTCTTTCTCACTATCTTAAACCCTAAAAAACATTTAGAAACCAACTCCTTCATAGAAAATGACTTTTCTCATGGACAAATAAGTAGAGTCTGGCTCTTCCAAACGAAAGCTTGTTGATGCTTACTCCCTGGCTGACAAAAGAATCTCTTGCACAAATGCTGAGAGGTTTCTTGGCTCCACCAGGCACTATAATTCACCCTGTTGTAGAAGAAAACAGCTGTTTTGTGATCATGGTCTGGACATTTGCCATACTGGCAAACTGAGTTAAAATCCCAATGTGCCTTTCAGCACTACAGCTCAGTCTCTAGGCTACTGGATAATGAATGGAAGAGAGAATTATTGGACTTTCTTATGTCACTGCTTTTGATTGCCTTCTCCAATTTATAGTATACTTTGTTATTTAGCAAGAGTCAAAGCTGGAGAAACACCTAACAGTAAAATTCCCTTTGAAATTTCAAGTTCCTAAATCAAGATATATGCACGTAACTACTGACGTTAAAATAAATTCCCTTGACTACAGTACATGGTGACAAGTACTCCCAAACTGCATAGATAGATCAGTGGCAAGACTGAACAGTTAGTTTGCATACAATAAGAAGTCAATAAGTGATCTTCAAAATTAGTTAACATATATTTGTAATCAAATACAGATTGCTACAGGAGGAACATAACTGAGAATTCCCACACCTACACAAATATGAAATCTTTTAAGATAAAGCTACACTTAAAAATTGTTGTCTTGTGAGATTTTTTAAAATATATTTTTATTCATTTATTATTGGATAGAGACAGAGAGAAATTGACAGGGGAGGGGTGGTAGAGAGACAGAGACACTTGTAGATCTGCTTCACCACTGATGAAGCTTTCCCCCGCAAGTGGGGACCAGGGGATTGAACCTGGGTCCTTGCACACATGTTTACAGTTAACCAGGTACACCACCGCCTTGCCCCATCTCTTGTGAGATTTTAAGACCAAGTAAAAAAGACACTTGAGAATTTTATATAATTATTCTCCAGGATAATATAAACACATACCTTTCACACAATAATGGTTGATACATCCAAAAGGGAAAAAAATAGTTTTATAATGAGACACATAGAGAAGAATAAAGAAATTGCTTCCTTATATAGAAATACATCAACTTTCAGATTCCTTTAGATACAATTACTAAACTGTTGTGAGATTTCACTAATCTAATCATTACACCACGGAACAATCCACTAATAACTCACTAAGGGTAATTAAGCTTCATTTAAGGCAGTTAGTGGTTTATCAAAGGGACAAAAATGTTAATTCTATCTCCA
The DNA here is from genome assembly GCF_950295315.1 of Erinaceus europaeus. Taxonomy (NCBI): domain Eukaryota; kingdom Metazoa; phylum Chordata; class Mammalia; order Eulipotyphla; family Erinaceidae; genus Erinaceus; species Erinaceus europaeus. The sequence goes on from NC_080177.1 coordinate 65,374,988, forward strand.
AATGAACTCACAGGGCTTTGGAGTTGCTCAAATATGTCATCCAGATGATCAAAATATGTATATACATATGCATTTTGGTCACTGAGTATAAGTAATGGTCACTCTATTTAAAGGGCGTAATTTGCATTCTGCTTGTTTCTCCTCTCTATAACTGAAGTTTAGGTTTGTTTACTGGAAGATAGTAAACCTGATCTTTGATTAACACAAAATACATACTTTCAGAATATATGAAAAATTAAGAGTATGAAATTTTTACTTAAGAACTATGATTACTTGTAGAGATGAAGAAACTCTCCACATATTTCTTGCACATTGTAAACCTATCCTCCACAGGTAATTGAAATAGAAGTCATAGTGTTGAATACTAGCAATGAAAACCTGGTGAAAGAACCTTTAGTGAATTTCAGGAGATATCTCTCCTTCAGATAGCTTGGAGTAAGTCTCAAGTAACCTGGAACCAGAGTGGGCTCCACAGATACCTTACTGTTGTAGAGAAATAGGTATTTTCTGGTGCATATGCACAATGCCTAGTTTTAAGCACACATTCTTAACCTCATGATTGGTTTTAGGAAAAGAGGATTATCAACGAAAAGGTGGACCATAAACCTTGAGAAGTGAGACTGAAAATTGAAAAAAAAAAAAATCACTGGTTGAGAAATAGTTCACTAATTACAAACTTTACATTTCAGATTTCAGAAACATGTACTTTATTGCTATTTTGTGATGGGGTAATTTTTCCTTTCTTTAAAATTTGTCTGCATATAAATATAATATCTAACAAAAGATCCATTATTTAATGTATAGTACATCCCTTTAATTACCAAAACACTATATGGCAAAATAAATATTTCATATCACAACAATATTAGCAGAATTATGTATTTAAATAGGCAGAACTTTTTTTTTCTATTTAAGATCTGTGTTTCTCCAATCTCTTTTTTCTTCTCTAGAGAAGTTTTTGTGTCTTGTACCTGAAAACACATTGTTCTCAAAGAGAACCTGAGAACGTGGTCATGCCTGACATAAAAATACCTGCAGCCGAGTTAAAATAAGTACTTTTAGTTCTTCAGCTTCCAACATGAGCCAGTGTTTGAAAAAAGAAATGTGTTTGCTTCTTACAATACTATTCACAACTAAATTATCCCAAAGTGCTTTACAAAGTAATTAGTTGAAAACTAGTATGAGAGTATGTAGGCAAACATAGGAGCCATTAAGACACTCAGCAATAGCTCACATACTGCTTTGGACATTAGAACCTGTTTTATTGAGACTGGAGATGTTAGTTCAATTATAGAGTAATTTAATAGAATAATTGGAATTCCTCTGGGTCTTGTAAGTTTTACAGATCATCAAAAATGATAAGCTAACTCCATGTTTTTGTAATTCCTAAAAATATCCAAGTGTGAATTAAAACATATTTTCCCTCAGGTAATTTATAAGAAATTATTGTCCTGAGGTTGCATTATAAAGGAAATTTATATGACTTCTTTTCCAAATGCTACTTCATAGTTTTAACAAATTGGCATTACCTCACAAATTATCTTTTTACTTTCTCCCATTTCACAACTATCTTACTCTTTGTCTTCCCCTGAGCTTTGCTTACATAAGGATTCAAACAGAAATCCTTTGCTTTCTTCTCAATGGGTTTTGTCCTATCCTTCCTTTAAGAAACAGTCTAAATCAGGCCTTTTTGATGAAAAATTCCACAACTGACACATACACTTTCCTGATATTTCTTTGTATTGTTTCAGCATATTTTATTATTACTTACTTCTTGAGACTATGATGCATAAGGACAGAAATGATCTTTATCATTTTATTTCATTTCTCTCTTTATACCTTGAGCAGAGAAGTGATATGGCCATAGCTTCCTAGGTCCATGCAGATGGCCGTCTGCAGGATTTATTGTCAAAAACTTCTCTAAGAAGCCATCACGCTGTAATAGAGCAGTTAGCAAACAGCCAAGCTTCTGGCTTCTACTCTTTCACCAGACTGAGGTTTCTTCTTTAACCACCCATGTTTCAAATTCCTTTGGTGAAGGGATTCTCTTTAGACACCATTTCACACATAGACAACTACTTGTAAGCAGATATGATACCATGACTGCTTTCTTGACCTTTTCACCATTGTGTCAAAGGCAACTGGCTAGCATCAGTTCAGAAGCTGCCAGACCTTCCAGATCCTCACGCCACAAAATGAACTGTCCCCAGTTGACCCTTCTTTTTCTCTTTCTTTCTTCCCTCCAGGGTTATTGCTAGGGCTTGGTTCCTGCACTACAAATCCCCTGCTCCTGTAGGCTACTTTTCCCCTTTTGCTGCCCTTGTTGTTTATTGTTGTTGTTATTATTATGGTTGTTGTCATAGGGTAGGACAGAGAGAAATGGAGAGAGGAGGAGAAGACAGCGAGGGGAAGAGAAAGATAGACACCTGCTGACCTGCTTCACCACCTGTGAAGCCAACCCCCTGCAGGTGGGGGAGCCAGGGGCTCGAACTGGGATCTTTGTGCTGGTCCTGGTGCTTTGCACCATGTGTGCTTTACCCACTGCACTACTACCCGGCCCCCTTGACCCTTCTTTTTCTGTAGAAACAAAGAAAAAATTCAATAGGTGAAATAGTAATGGGAAAGGTTAATTTGAAATTAAAATATGGGTGGACTTTTACCTAAAGTATAAGATGTTACAGGTTCTCTAAAAAACCTATATTCTATATCAAAATGCTTATAGAAACCCTAGTTTGAGTGTTTACTAAATAAAAGATATAATTTCTATTAAGAAGAATTATGTCTTGTCAGTTTGAATATTTCTATCATTTTCTTGTCATTGGTAGTTACTTTGGAAGTCGCTTGGGCCATTAGACACTCCTTAATAACAGGTACAGCCTATCATCAGTGAAACAAGATAGGTGTCACTGCACAGCTTGTGAAGCAGAGGCCAGTTCATGTCTATGGTTACAGCCTACACTGTGTTAGCCCACCTGACTCATTAAGAAAGCCAGTCCTAGATCAGAAGATGACCTATCACATATCAAGCCTGATGCCAGTTGCCTAGGGTGAACTGTCACATGTCAACCAGAAAATATGGAAGCTACAAGTTACTTTAAGTTGTTGCAAGTATTAAACTCTCTTGTTTACAAAAAAAAATCAGTCCAAACAAATTTATTCAGAATGAGATTTATCAGCATACAAGCAGAAAATCCTAGTTGAGGCCTGCCTCAACCCTGAAGCTCACATGGTATCTCCAGGACCTGATTACTCTCAATTACTGCATTCTTTGTTCTGGCTCCATTATTTGAAGGAAATTCCATTCACAGTGCCAGAATGGATGCAACAGCTTCAACATTAGATCCTCTGACAGTCAAGTTGTATTTGTCCCAGTAGAGATCTAATTACAACTCTGATTTATTATCTCAGACTATGTCATGTGCCCCCTCTCTGAAATAATTTGGCAAAGATAATGCAATACCTGATTCCAAAAACTGGAAATCAATCAACAATCATCTAATCTGCAAGGCTAGAACTAGGAGAAGTGTGGTTCAGTAAGAAAAAATGGAGTGTATTTTGATATAAAGTGGGGCATAAAAATGTATGGCTAAATGAATTTACTACTAAATTAGTAAATTACTACTAAATTAAGTGAATTACTACTACAGTGTAAAAGTTCTTTTTTTCCTTGTTCACTAGGGTTATTTATTTATTTATTTTATTTGTTATTGGATAGAGACAGAGAAATTGAGAAGAGAGGGGGAGATAGAAAGGGAAAAAGACAGACACCTGAAGACCTGTTTCGCCACTTGCGAAATCTTCCCCTTGCAGGTGAGGATGAGGGGCTTGAGTAGGGTGTCCTTGTACACTGTAATGTGTCCACTTAACCAGGTGTGCCTGTTCACTAGGTCCCTGTTCACTAGGGTTTTATTACAATGTCAGTGGCAATTTTTGTGACATGACACTTTTTTTTAAATTGTTAGCAGGGCTGCATGCAGGGTCTCGGTGCCTGCTCAATGAATCTTATCTATTGGCATATGAACCACTATTGGCATATCTATGCCAGGGAGAAATTGAGAGGGTAGAGGGAAATAAAGAAGGACAGAGAAACAGAGATACCTGTAAAACTGTTTTACTGCTTGTGAAGCTTCACCTCTGCATGTGGGAACTGGAGTCTTGAATCCAGGTCCTTGTGCATGATAGCGTGTACACTGGAGAGGGCCTGTGAAATGTTCTTTACCCACTTCCCTTTGGATAGATATTTTATGAAAATTTGCATAACCATTTGTGTAGAAAATATTGTCCTCAAAATTTTTACCTACAGGATCACAGATTTACTAAAATAAGCATATATACATAAGTGACATGTCACTCATGCTTTTTTTTGCCTCCAGGGTTATTGCTGGGGCTCAATGCCTACACTACAAATCCACAGCTCCTAGAGGCCATTTTTTTTCCATTTTTGTTGCCCTTGTCATTTCTATTGTTGCCATTGTTGTTCTTGTTGGATAGAACAGAGTGAAATGGAGAGAGGAGGGGAAGACAGAGAGGGAGGGAGAAAGATAGACACCTGCACACCTGTTTCATCACCCATGAAGAGACCTCCCTGCATGTGGGGAGCCGGGGCTCGAACTTGGATCCTTATGCCAGTCCTTGAGCTTCATGCCATGTGCACTTAACCCGCTGCACTACCACCTGGACCCCCACTCATGCTATTCTATCAGATCTTAATTTCCAGAAATCTCTTTTAAAGTCAACATACTTTGGAATGGAAAGAAAATGTAATTCTCTGTTTTTTATTATATATATTGAGAGAGAGAGAGATTTCTGCAGTGCAGTGGGGGCTGGCTCATACTTGGGCTGCACACATGGCACAGCAATGCATTATCCACATGAGTACTTCACCAGTCCAGAAAACATCATAATCAATAGGTTAGAATTTGATGATATTGAAGAACACTTATATGAAAATATTCCCTCCATATCTGTAGTTTACTTTCTTACTACGGTATGACTTACTGAGCATTTATTTTGTGCCTAACATATTAACACATGAAGGTGAGACAATGGACTATGGAGACAGATCCTATATCCTCCTAAAGTTTAAATAGAGTGATACGACCAGAGTCACTGGAACACATGTAGGAAGAAGAGCTAGGTAGTTGTCAAAATAGCGCAGATGGGAGAAGGACTTATTTTTACTTGAATATAAACATATGAGATGTAGTAAAATCCCAAGAATTTTTTAAATGAGTACAAATTATGGAAAACTTGCCAATGACTAGAGTTGAGTTGAGGCTGAGATGCAGTTAGACGGTAATACTGCTTTCTGTATAAGTGATATGCACAAAATGAATAGATGGTTTCTAATTTTTCTAGTAAGGAACTCTGCAAAGGACTAGTTTCAGAAATGCTGAATATTTTACTTGTTCTATAACACTAATAAAACATTTTGCATTTAACTGAGCCTTGGGCTTGTATTTTTCTACTTCACAGTATCTTGCTCCATATAGTAAGAAAGCAGGTCTTAAGAGTTTCATATTTACCCTAGAACAATCAATCACCTTGCTATGTGTCTTAACATGAATTACTTATTATGCTCAACCCCCTTTTATGGACTGACCCAATAACTAAATATATGAATAAAAAATAGAAAATATTCATGCATTTCAGTACCTATAGTGTATTATCACACTATATTCCTTTATACTCACAATTATCTTTTCTAGAAACCTTCTTTAACAGACAAAATTCTGAGACTTTTAAATAATAAATGCCTTTTAAAATATTCATAGTCATTCATAGTAAATTATTTTCCCTTTAGCAGATTATTTTAATCATGAAATAGAGAGAAAAGAAATTATATCTGCAAGCAGAAGGAATACACAGACATCCATGTGCATTTATATCTCTTGCATGATGCTAGGGAAGGCTAGGCCAACAAGGCCACTTTCAACACTTTGAACTATTTAGTCCCCTAAGCATTAAGAAATGTATGGATTTAAAAGTACTGAACTATAAGACTTAAAACATATTTCAGGGAAAGGTAAATAAAAATTAAATAGTCCATATTAATTTACTCAGATTTCATCTGGAAAAGGAACAGTTGTTCCCTGGTTGTCATTACTTTTGAACCTCTGAAAGCAATATTTTATAAACATTCACTTGACAGTGTTAAGTGCCTTAAAATTAATCACCTATCAATATTATAGCAATATATTTAGAATTATCTATTGTTTTTCAGTTTCATTTTCCACGTCTGAGTTATGCTTATCCTTTGATTTACTAAACTACCTTAATCTTTGTAGTCTAACCTCATTCCTTCCACCATTCTGACTATACTAGCCACTTGCTTGGGTACTAGATTTCCTACTATTGGTATATTAATTCATTAGATGGTTCTTAATCTTTTAGTAGAAAAGTTTAAACTTCAGAATGTACTCTAGTAATGGTTTTCTAGCCATTTCTTGTTTAACTCTAATCTTCCTGAGTTGGCATTATTTTCAACCAAAAACGATTTCAACTAAATCATAAATCTCCCATATATCTTCAGAAGGAATGGTTCCTAAAGCATACCCTCAGGGTGATTTTTTAATCTTCTGATCTTGTAATCACTAGAGCTCAAATAGTTCCCAAGCTACTCTATAACCTTTAGACAAGCATTGATTTATTTTCTGAGTTTCATCTTGCCAGACCTCTCCTTTTAAAGATTGCTTCAAAAATGAGGTCTAAGTTACCTTAACATTGCCTTTTTCCTAGATACATATCCCACTATTTACTGAATATGTGTCAGAAACATTGAAAACATACACAGGTCACTTTCTATGCTAATAATTAAAGGACCCTGATATGTTTTTCCTTCTCAAAATTACCTTGGGTAAAATAGCATCCTAGTGCTGAGCCAACAGAATTGCAACATTCTGTAATAGGATCTCCAAGTGCCTGTATTTCTCAGCTCTGATTCTCTAGTATATTATTTGAGATGATGTACATATGTGTGATACACATTGACTCTAGAGATTCTGAATTTAATTGGCATAAAGTAGGAACTTTATACCAGTGATACCAAAATTCAGCTAGATTTGAGAAGCAGCCTGGACTAGTAAATAAAATAAGTTTTGCCCCCACCCTTTTTGACCTGTATGTAATGAAACAATAATCTAAAGACCTAGGTTCAAGTTTTTTTTTTTACAATTTTACCATTAATTACTTTGTGAATTTGAGCAAATTATTTCACCTTTCTAAACCTTATATTTTTCAACAGTAGAAATGAGATGATTTAATCCTTGATTAGGTTAAAATATATAGTCTACTAAACTTTTGACACAGTAAGTTCCAGGTAACGTACACCAATATGAGTCAGTCACTGACATTAGTCCATAAAGTTTTAAGAAAGGCTATATTATAGGGTTCGAGCCTCCCGGCTCCCCACCTACAGGGGCATCCCTTCACAGGCCGTGAAGCAGGTCTGTAGGTGTCTATCTTTATCTCCCCCTCTCTGTCTTCCCCTCCTCTCTCCATTTCTCTCTGTCCTTTCCAACAATGACAACAACAACAAAAAAAGAAAGGCTATTATAACAATAAGTACATTTTATACATAATTAAAATCTTACTAAAATTTAATTCAACAAAATTTTATTAACTGCCACTCTAAACACTTTCTTTCACCTTTCTGCTTATATTCAATTGCTTAATTAAGTAATTAAGTTGTTATATTACTCTGCTGAATTTTTGTAGAATGAGGTCAGGGTTACTTTCTTATATTTTAAACACCCTGTAGACTCATCATATTTGAGCAGTGTGAAGTAGATTACAACAAGTTTTAATTTAGTTGCAGAAGTGAATAATCAGACAGAAACCATGACCCAGGAGTTAAGAGGTTAGGCAAGAGGGCCAATGTTATTTAGGGCAAGATGAAAGACTACATCAGCAGGTCTGTTCCTTGTTTAGAGACACAGCAAGTACGTCTACTAAATATTTAAAGTGATATCATTGGTGCCTAATAATTTATCAAGAAAGACAAGGTCCTGTGTAAGATATGATTACCCTGATCTAGTAAGCATCCTGCATACATACATGTTACCCATTACCCATCCAGTTTCCACATAAGTATTCACAACAGGAAAGGAAACATTCACACTCTTGTCAGATCACTTTAAAGAACTTCACTATCATTTTACCTTCTAGCTCATCTTCCTTAATCTTGCTGGCATTTCTTTCCAGCACAATTTTTCTCTTTTATGTTTTACTGCAATTCAAAGATAAACAACATTGTACTTTCTCTTTAATTTGCCTCTCCCTGCTATAGTATTTCTTATCAACAGATCACATGTGGACCTCTGATATTTACTGCATAAAATATTTCAAGTGTCCTGATACATAAATTATAAATCGGGTTGTATATATGAACAAGTATTTAGACACTATTGGCTTTGATTAGGTGCCTATTATCAGACTCAGTAATACTATTCCATTTTTTGCTTTATTATTTAACTTTTTGGATTCAGTACGGGGTCTGAACATAATTTGGAGTAAATGAAAATTAGTAATTTGGGACTATCCTATATTGCATTCACTCTGCAGAGCAGACTGAATATATTTTTAGGCACTGCATGTTTATAACCTCATTTTCCCTCATTGCTTTACAGAGGTGACCTTGTTCTAATACCTTCGGCACCTGATGTTATAAAAGTGAAATTCTTTTCAAACCTGCTCTGTTAATGTGTTTCTAGTCAGAAACAAATGCAAGATAACATTAACATTCCTGCCACAAAATACCTACTAATTTGCTTGCAGTGAAGATAGAATGCTTTTCATTACATATCACAAACTTCATTTATGTAGAATGAGTCACCAGGCTTGCTAAAAAGCCAATGAGCATCTAATCTCTAATGCTGCCTTCAGCTCTAACATCAATCCTCCTAGTTCAATTCATCTTTTATCAGCTATTCAGTCTTTCTTTCTTTCTTTTTTTTTAAATTTCTATCGTGTTACAAAATTGTGTTGTTCATCTGTCAAAACAGCTTTGATTTATGCTTTTTTATATTACAGTTTCAGGGAGGAAAATACACACACACTAAGAAATATGCTATTTTCTTATTAAGGTCAGAATGAAATCTATGCAACAGAAAATGAACGACTTGGTTTCAAACAAATGATGACATGATTAAGTTCATAAAAATTGCATTCCTGATTTGAAATTCTTCTTGATGAGTGTCCCTCCATGTTGAATTTCTCTTGAAAATGATCTGCAGAGACCTGTGCATATTTCTGTGCCATGATGAAGCATAGGCAAAAAATAAAAAGAAGCCTGCAATACCTGAATTTATTTTATCCATATTAAAACAATGACATTTTGAAATTATTATTCTACTGGTAGACTATCATTGATGGAGACTTCTTTAAGTCTCTTGGAATCTCCATGAAGATTTGTCTCTGTGTCAGTTTTGGATCATTTTTTTTAGGAAAGAAAAAAAATGCACTTTATGTATCCTAGTAAACTATAGACAATAGATAAACACATTTAGTGGATTTTGTTTACTTTTCAGATATGAAATTCCTCCAAGAGTTTCAAAGACTCAGAAAACTTTGCCACACAGATCCCAAAGAATGGACTCTTGAGCACTGGTAGATTTAGGTAGCAAGTTACCTTGAATTAAATACTCTTGAAGGTGAAAAGTCAATATAAGTCAGGAAAAGAACAAGTGTGCAGCCAACTGAAGACAGTCTGTCACTTTGTCTTCATTTATAACCAAAGATGTAAAATTAAGAGAATTTATCTTATTTCATCTTTTGTTTAAAACACCAAAGACATTCTCTTCTTCCCAATAGGCTCACACAGAGGTTATTTCCTTGAGGTCATTATGTTCTGTTTGTACTGTTGTACTGTTGGCTGTAATAGGTTTTCATAGCATCCTGATGAAAAACAGAGAGTTAAATGGAGCTCCAGGGAGAATTCTTCTCAGAATAATGACTAGTTTATTTGTCTACAGAAAGAGCATGCACCTCGCCATACTATGACTGTTCTGTATGACAAAAATAGAAGACAAAGATAAATAAAACAGATAATCACTAGCTCATCCCAAGTGACACTAAAGTCATCAACTCTGACGTTGGGATTCTAATTCAGACCTTTTTAAAAATTTTGTACTTATACCTTTTTTTTTTTTGGCTTACAATTCAAAGATAAATACACAGAAAGATGACTGTTAACATTAAAGTTTTCTGGTTTGCAACTGTTTGGTTCAGTGAGTATTAAAACCTTTCTGTCCTATTCTCCCAAATCGACCTTCTTTCAGACTCCATTTCCCCACATTAAATTATTCATCTCTTCAACATTACCAAATTGTTAATTATAAGAGAGGAAAAAAATCTTATTCCTGGATTTTTTTGATTACTCATTTACTTAAATCAGATATTTTTATGCCTAAATGAATAATACTTGAGTATTTTGATTCTGACATAAATAGAACTTATTCCAAAATAATCTATACGGTTTTACTTTTGCAGATGTTGGTGGGCCTTGTCAAACACCTACATTTCTTTCTGAGAAAAATTTTCCACCCTGAAAAATATGTATTTAAATTATTACAATAATTATATGCAACTTTCATTACTGTGTATTTTAGTGTACTTATATGTGAATATGTTTTTTTATAATTTCAACACTATAAAGAATATAAGGTTTGTGGTCAACTAGCTCACTGTCATCACTAGGGGAAAGTGGGAAAAATTTTTATTAGTAATTCAGATTGAGTTCTAACTATAATATCAGCAAACTTATACTCTGGCATGGGCAAGTCACATAAACTCCTTAAACCTCAGTTTCTTCTATCAGAAAACTAACTATGACTGGTGAGGTGAAATATAATCTATTTTTCTTTAATTTTTTATACTTATTTATTTATTGGATAGAGACACTCAGACATCAAGAGGGAAGGGGAGAGGGAGAAAGAGAGAAAGAGAGAGAGACCTGTGACACTGCTTCACCACTCACAAAGCTTTCCCCCTTCAGGTGGGGACCAGGGGTTTGAACCCTGGTCCTTGAGCATTGTAACATGTGCACTCAACCAGTTGTACCACCACCTGGCCCTGTGAAATGTAATCTACATATTAAAGTTATTATACAGATAGCATACATCTAACCTTTAAGATAACTAGATATTTATATGAAAGTTTGTAAAGCTAACGAAAGGAAAAGTATATGAGAAATACTCTTGCAAATACTGTTTAGCTCAAATAAAATAAGGTGTAAGACAAGGGCAATAAAAGGGAAAAATAGCCTACAGGAGCAGGGGATTCATAGTGTAGGCACCAAGCCCCACCAATAACCCTGGAGGCAAAATAAATAAATAAATAAATGTAATTAGCATCATTTTAGTAGATAGTCATAGATACAATGAGTAGAATAATAGCCTCAAAAATTTTCCGTGTCCTAATCCCTGGGAATGCTACTTTCATTATAAAAGGCATTGTGCACACATGCTTAAATTAAAGAGCTTGGGGTCTGAAGAGAATCCTGAATTGCCTCAGTGATCTTAAAGTATTTATAAGGGTCATTCATAGTAGATGAGGGAGAAAGAAGAGACAGATAAAACATGAGAAAAGATCCACCCACCAAGATGTTGGATTAAAAAGGGAGGAGAAGCAAGAAACTCTGCACAACTTCTGGAATTTAGAGATAATACAGATATAGATTCTTTCTTTAATCCTGTATAAGAAAACACAGCCCTTTCCGCACCTCGATCTAACCCACTGAGACTAGTGTTATATTTCTAACTTATAAAAATGTAAGATAGTTGATTTGGAGGCTGAGTAGTGGCTGAAGAAAAGAATTAAATAGATGCCAGGAATCATGGAGTTGCATAGGCATGAAGTTGTAGTGATTATCTCGGTGGCAGAAAAAAAAAAGTAGTAGATTTGTATTGATTTAAGTCACTATGCTTAGGATAATCTGTCATAGAAAACTAGTAGGCTGGGGTGCAGGAGATAGCATAATGGCTATGCAAAAAGATTCTCATGACTAAGTCTCAGTCTCAGAGGTCGTTGGTTCCATCCCCAGCACCATCATAAAATTTTAGAGTGATAAGTTTACATCTCCATATGAATCTAAGCCTCACTGTGGGCAGAGTGGTGGCACATCCAGTAGAGCACACATGTCACCATGTGTGAGGACCAGAGTTCAAACCCTTTAGTTCTCCACCTTAAGGACAGAAGCATCATGAGGAGTGGAGCAATGCTGCAATGTCTGTCTTCCTCTATCCTTCTCCACACCCATTTCTCTTTAACAAAAAAGAAATACAAATTTAAAAAAAAAATACCACTGAAGATTATTGGATTTATCATGCAGGTGCTTAGCCTCAGTAATAGCACTGGTGGCATAAAAAATAATAATAAGACTCATTGTATCACCATTAAATTTCTACTACTCTCTCACTACTAACATGCTATGTGATGGAGCCACTATTTACTATATAACAATTCTGATTTAAATATATTAATTAATTTTATTCCCATGTTAATGCTAAGAGGCAGCGTATATCGGTATTCTTGATTTACTATTGAGAAAGATGAGGAAGAAAAACTAAATAGTTTTTCCAAGGTCACATTGTTAGCTATTGGGAAGACCAAGGCAGTGTGGTCAAGCAATGTGGTTCCAGAGTTCATACTCTCAGCTACAGTGTCAAACAAGATAGTGAATTTAGATAAAGAGAGCAACTTTCATTTTATATATATGAGATTTGAGGATAAATGAAACAGAATAATGCTATGGTACATTTTGCTATCATTATAGAGAAATCTCAGAACATTGCTACTTTGTAGAACAAGGTGGCCCCTGACAAAAGATAAATCTAGATGCCACTAAATTATTACTTGAGTCAATAGTACATCTTGACTTTTGCTGAATGTGCTCACATCTGTAATATTACTTCATTATCACTAAACTATAGCAATTTACAAAGAAATCTGAGAGAGAACTATTTCCCTAGGGATTGTCATGTCATATGGCTGTTATAAAAATATAGCTTTCATCAATATCAAATATAAACATTATTATTGAAATTTCTTCATATCATGCTAAAAATAATTCCCAAGGATTAAAAAGAATACTAAATAAAATCCCTGCAACAAGAAAATTTATCTGATTATGCATTACTTAGTCTTTATACACAAATATTACTTTCAGAAGTTTCACTGTTTAAATGTAGATAGATTTCTACTTAGACTTTAGCTACTAAAGTATCACTGGCGAGAACTAATATTACAGATATTTGTTCCAATTTAAGTATGGAATTTCTGACATATAATTAGAGATCTTCACTCACACATAGTCAACTGACGTCTCATTACTCACAGGTAGTTGACAAAATGCTTTACCACCTGCATATTGCCTGTTAAATTTAGATCAAGATTGACAAATATTTTTCTGTAGTGCTTATAGTTCAAAAGCCAAAACTTCTAAGACTCCGTTGCCCTAGTTTTACTTTTTATTTATTTTATTTATAAATAAAATCTTCATAGAAGCCTTTGGAAATACTGTGAAATTCTTTTTTTTTTTTTTTCTTTTTCTTTTCCTCTGTTGCTTGAAATTCCACTTCTCAGTTACAACTATGTGAAAGCTTTAAGATAACCACACAACAACAAAACCAAAAGTGTGTCATCAAATTGAATCTGACCTTCTGGCAGGCAAAATGGAACAAAATCTCTCCTTTAAATCCCTCCAGTATTTGGTGAATCTTCTAATCTAAAGAGCTGACTCATGGAGAGGGGGGGAGGGAGAGGGAGAGGTTATGAGAAAGTTTTTTTTTTTAATAAAAGTCTGGAGATTCTCAGCTACTTTGTTGAAAGAATTCTAATGCTGAGTAGTGTCAGTGCTAACTGCCAAAAGAACTCTAACCATTTAGAGAATAAAATGAAGAGGAATCCCTCATTTTCTTTGATTTCACACTGAAGGTTTTCAATATGTATTGGTTGCTGATTTTAAGTATATATGACAAACAGATTTAGAAAACTCAAATATTGAGAATATACTAAAATCAAAAGGAAAATTGATAAGGACAAAATTTTAGTATATATAATATATATGTGTCATTGTTATTATCATACATTAATTTTCATAATGTATAAGTAACTTTATGACATATATATTCACTTATGTGATCTATCAAACATCAGATTTTCTGGACATCTAAGCCAAGATTCTCTTGAGTTTTAAATCCCAACTGCCATTCATTCTGGAAATTAAGAGAACTGTTTTGAGAACTCTTAGGTCATTCTCTTGCATCTGGGTCACTGAGCTCAGGTCCAGGCAGAACAGAATGTTGTTCTTCTCCCAATGGACTTCTTTTTTAGTGCATGCTGCTTTTAATATTCACTTTATCCCTAGGGTCGAACTGGGTTACACTGAAAGTCCAGCTCAGCACAGTGGTCAGACTCCTGAGACTCTTGAGGATACTGTGGGCTAGGCCAATGTCTTAAATACCACTAAAGCAATGAGCCACGGTAATAAATCAAGGTAATAAATCAAGGTAATAAATCCTAGAATGTCACAATTAAGAAAAAAATAAAGATTTCTCAGAGATATTTTCTCTAAAATAAATAAAATAAAAATACTAATTCCTGTCCATTTTTAGGATGTTAGGATTAGTTCCCCCCCCTTTTATTTTAAAGATTGAGACATAGAAGCAGAAAGAGAAAGAAAAGAAAGGAGACAGAGAGAGAGAGAGAGACTGAGACTCTACAGCACCTAAGCTTCCTCCAATGTGGTGGAGGTTAGGCTCAAACCTTCGTAGAAGTGTACATGGCAAAGGAGTACACTTTCCAAGTGAATAATATTATCAGTTCTGTTTTTACAGTCTTACTACAAAGTAGCACCATGGTTGTGGCCGGGAGGTGGCGCAGTGGCTAAGGTACTGGATTCTCAAGCATGAGGTCCTGAGTTCAATCCCCAGTAGCACATGTACCAGAGTGATGTCTGGTTCTTTCTCTTCCTATCTTTCTCATTAATAAATAAATAAAATCTTTTTTAAAAAAAGCACCATGGCATGGTTCTCAAGATCAGTACAATAAGGAATCTGGGGTGGAGAAATACCATAATGATTATGCAAAAAGAATTACCTGCCTGAGGTTCTCAAGTCCCAGGTTCAATTCCTGTCACCACCAAACATTAAACCAAGAAGTGCTCTGGTATATAAATACATATTTGAAAAGGAATCTGTAATGTATTCACTTCCTACCTAGTGAAATGTTGTTTAAGATAAGCCAACTAGAAGATACAATATTTATAAAGTCTTTCCTAAACCCCAACCCCAATACTCAGCCTAGGGATATTTCCATAGTAATTAGCTATAACAAAACATAATTAGTTTCAAAATAGCTAAAACGCAAACCAAAAATAGTTAGCAGTTATATATGTGCTTCATTAATAGCAATACATTTTGAAATCCCCCTTTCAAAATTAATTAATACTAAAAAAATATCTGGGAGAATAATAATAAGGCATTTCTTTTAAAGCAGTGAAACATGGGGGCTGGCGGTAGGGCAGTGGATTAAGTGCACATGGCACAGAGTGCAAGAACCAGATAAGTATCCTGATTCAAGTCTCCGGCTCCTCCCTTGCATGGGGGGTTGCTTCACAGGTAGTGAAGCAGGTTTCCAGGTGTCTGTCTTTCTGTCCCCCTTCTGCCTTCCCCACCTCTCTCGATTTCTCTCTGTCCTAACCAACAACAATAGGAGAAATAACAACAATAAGGGCAACAAAAATGGGGGAAATGGCCTCCAGGAGCAGAGGATTCATAGTGCAGGCAATGGACCCCAGTGATAACCCTGGAGGCAAAAAAAAAAAAAAAAGGTGAAATACATATTGTTGCTATGGAAAGTGTAACACGTCACAACAATTCTTGGACATATATTGAGACATCAGAAAGTTTAATTTTCTGATTTACAGAAGACCATATCTAAGTTGATTTAGCCAAAATTCTGTACTCTAGGAGAGAATTATGTGACTCCTTTGATAACTATAGGAAGTAAGAAAAAATACATTAATGTAGCTCTTTCATATAGAGGAAGTATACTGTAGTGAATTAAGGGAGTACTAAAACATTGCTTTTTTTTTTAAATTACTGTCTAAGCTGAGTGTCACAAAATAGAGCAAAGTTTAATAAACAAAGAAATATAAATTCTAGGAGGAAAAACAACCTTGGGATGGAGCAGTATAATCAAAGCAAGAAGACAAACTTGTCTAATAGACATTATAATGCTCACTACTGGGTCAGCAGGAGAAGGAATTGTGGAATAGGAGGTTTGTACCAGGAACTGGAACCAATATGGTCACAGTCATTGACTGGAACACCTTGGTACACAAAGTAAGAGATGAGAAAAATACCCTGATTTATTCATATTTATTCATTATTTCATATCTACCAATGCTTATAATTTACTTCATGTAAACCAAAGTCAACAGACATGAAAACAAGATATAGAGAAAAATAAGGAATATGAAAAATATATCAACAAAAAAACAAGAATAGTACTGGAGTCATGAGAAATAAAAATTTTAAGAATTCCTAAATATCAACACTTATTCCCAAATACTTTCCTAAAGATGATAATTCCTAAATAGTTAACATCCTCTTCCAAGTCATTTGAAACCAGATTTGAAAAATGTTTGTACTTATGAGAAAACAAAATCCATTACGTATAGCCTGACCACATTCTATAATGTTCATTAATAGAGTGATAGTTTGCAGTGTCTCTTCAATTTTAGGGTTCAGTTGGTGACCTAAAATATCATTTTATTTAATTGGATATAGAAGCTAAATGTTTCTTAAGTGAATTCTTGAATGGTTATTTTCAAGAGTAAATGAAAAGGCCGGTATTGAGATGTCATGATGGAAACCTGGAGAACATACAAGTCCATCCTCTTACAACTATTTTTGAAGTTCTCCGCCTATAGACTTTTATATGTTTGCTTACAGAGAAGGTATAAGAATATTTAATGTGGTCCAGGGGGCTGAGCAATGGATAAAGCGTTAAGACTCTCAAGTGTGAGGTCCAGTGTTCAATCCCGAGCAGCACATATCCCAGAATGATATTTGGTTGTTTCTCTCCCCTCCTACTTTCTCATAAATAAATAAAATCTTTTTTAAAAAATAATATTTGATTATTCAAAGTCCTCATAAAATACAACCTATTCTTACTAACTTCCATTTTGCATAAAAACATATATGATTCCATCTATCTCTGTAATTGCATTAAATTGATTTTTTCATATTTTATGGTAGGTTAATATCTAATCTTAATCATGGGGGAAAATCACTGACTTTTAGTCTTAGTTATGTTCTAAGTGCTTTTCTAATGCTCCTAGTCTAACTCATTAAGTATTTATTTTGATGAGTTCCTTTATTTTTTAGCTTTGAGTTATGGTCTTGAGCCAGCTCCAAGTTCTGATAATATGGTTATTTTCACTTTAGCCAAATTCAATTAATTTTTCAAGTAAAATTCCAAACTAAAATATATCAAGACTTTGTATACCGATTAAAAACAAATTTCAGAAGTAGGAAATAGCCTTTCCTCCCTGTTTCCTCAATTTCACCTAAAGATTATTGTTTATCATATACTAACATTGCCTCTATAGCATTTAGTGTTCATTGTTTTTGAGAGAGTATGATAGGGGGAATGGTCACTGTTTTTTTTATTCATCAGGGTTTTCCTAAACTAGCGCACATGTGTGTGCATGTGTGAGTGCATGTGTGTTTCAGGAACTGACTTATGAGAGTGGTAATTTTAAATTTTGCAGGACAGATTCTCAGACTAGAAATTTCAGTAAATTTTTGATAAGAACAAGAACATCACTATAATACTTGCCATATATTAGAGCAAATAAAAAATTTTTGAATAATGGCACTACAATACATTAAATCCATAATATCAACAAATGTCAATGGCTTAAACTCACTTATTAAAAGGCACAGAGAGGGAGGATGGACCAGAAAACACGACCCAACCATATGCTGCGTGCAAGAATCCCATCTGACCCAACAAGACAAACACAGACTTGAAGTGAAAGGAAGGATGGAAAGCTATCATACAGGCTAATAGACCAGAAAAAAAAAAAAAAAAAAAGACAGGAAAGGCCATTCTCATCTCTGACACAATAGACTTCAAATCAAATAAAGTAATGAAAGATAGGCAAAGCCATTACATAATGATTAGAGGATCAATCAACCAAGAAGATTTAACAATTATTAACATCCATGTACCCAGTGAGGGTCTATCTAAATACATCAAACACCTACTGAAAGAACTACAAAAATACATCAATAGTAATACAATAATAGTGGGAGACTTTAACACCCCACTCTCACACTTAGATCAACGAAGCAGAGAATCAACAAAGAAACAAGAGAATTAAATGAACAGATGGACAAACTAGACCTCCTGGACGTTTTCAGAGTTCTTCACCCCCCAAAACAGGAATATAAATTCTTTTCAAATCCACACAGCACATACTCAAGGACAGATCAAATGTTTGGTCACAAAGACAATATCAACAAATTCAAGAGCACTGAAATCCTCCCAAGTATCTTCTCAGACCATAGTGGAGTAAAGCTAATACTCAACAACAAACAAAAAATTACTAAAAGTCACAAAATTTGGAAACTCAACAACTTGCTGCTTAAGAACTGCTGGGTCAGAGGCACTCAATCAAGAAATTCAAATGTTCATGGAAACATGAACATGAAAATGAAGACACAAGCTATCAAAATATTTAGGACACAGCTAAAGCAGTATTGAGGGGGAAACTCAAAGCACACGTTAGAGAACAAGAAAAAGCTCAAATAGATGATCTTACTGCACACCTTAAGGACTTAGAGGAAGAGGAAAAAGGAACCCTAAATCAGCCAGAAGGACAGAAATCACTAAACTTAGAGAAGAAATAAACAACATAGACAATAAGAGAACCATACAAATGATCAATGGCGCCAAATATTTGTTCTTTGAAAAATTAAACAAGATTGACAAAGCCAGACTCACTTTAAAAAAAAAAAAAGGAGAAGACTGAAATAAATAGAATTGTAAATGATAAAGGGGATATCACAACTGACACCACAGAAATCCAGAAAATCATACCAAACTATACACCACCAAGCTAGAGAATCCGGAAGAAATGGAAGAATTCCTAGAAACATATGCCCTTCCAAAACTGAAACAAGAATAACTACAAAACCTAAATGCACCAATCACAGACAAAGAAATCGAAATAGTTATTAAGAATCTTCCCAACAACAAAAGTCCTGGACCAGATAGCTTCACAAACGAATTCTACAGAATCTTCAGGAAACAGTTAATATCTGTACTTCTAAAGCACTTCCACAAGATTGAAGAAATAGGAACACTCCCTTCCACCTTCTATGAAGCCAACATATCCCTGATACCAAAAGCAGATAGGAACACAGCAAAAAAGGAAAAGTACAGACCAATACCTCTGATGAACATAGATGCCAAAATATTAAACAAGATCCTGGCAAACTGGATACAGCAGTATGTCAAAAAGACTGTTCATCACAACCAAGTGGGATTTATCCCAGGAATGCAAGGCTGGTTCAACTTACATAAGTCAATCAATGTCATTCACCACATCAATAAAAAGCAAAACCAAAAACCACATGATTATCTAAACAGATACAGAGAAAGCCTTTGACAAAATCCAATACCCATTCATGCTCAAAACACTACAAAAAAAAAATGGGAATAGATGGGAAATTCCTCAAGATAGTGGAGTCCATATATAGCAAACCTACAGCCAACATCATACTCAATGGACAGAAGCTGAAAGCATTTCCCCTCAGATCGGGGACTAGACAGGGATGTCCACTATCACCATTACTCTTCAACATAGTATTGGAAGTTCTTGCCATAGCAATCAGGCAAGAGAAAGAAATCAAAGGAATGTAGATTGGAAAGGAAGAAGTCAAGCTCCCACTATTTGCAGATGATATGATAGTATACATAGAAAAGCGTAAAGAATCCAGCAGAGAACTACTGGGAGTTATTAGCCAATATAGCAACGTGTCAGGCTACAAAATCAGTGTACAAAAATCAGTGACATTTATTTATAAAAACACTAGAGCTGAAGAAGAGGATATAAAGAAATCGCTCCCATTCACTGTTGCAGCAAAATCAATAAAATACCTAGGAATAAACCTGACCAAAGAAGTGAAAGACTTGTATACTGAAAACTATGAGTCACTATTCAACGAAATAGAAAATGATACCAAGAAATGGAAAGACATCCCATGCTCATGGATTGGAAGAATAAATATCATCAAAATGAATATTCTCCCCAGGGCCATATACAAATTTAATACAATACCTATAAAAATTCCACCAAGCTTCTTTAACAGAATAGAACAAAAACTACAATCATTTATCTGGAGCCAGAAAACACCTAGAATCGCCAAAACAATCTTGAGGAAAAGAAACGGAATTGGAGGCCTCACACTCCCAGATCTCATACTTTACTATAAGGCCATCATCATCAAAACATCCTGGTACTGGAACAAAAATAGGCACACAGACCAGTGGAACAGAATTGAAATCCTGGGAATCAGGCGGTAGCACAGTGGTTAAGTGCACGTGGTGCAAAGCACAAGGACCAGCATAAGGATCCTGGTTCAAGCCCCTGGCTCCCCACCTGCAGGGGAGTCACTTCATAGGCAGTGAAGGAGGTCTGCAGGTGTCTGTCTTTCTTTCCCTCACTCTTTCTTTCTTCTCCTCCTCTCTCCATTTCTCATTTTTACCCAACAATGATAACATCAACTACAACAATAAAACAACAAGGGCAACAAAAAGGAATAAATAAATTAATTAAAAATCTTTTAAAAAATAAATAATTGAAAGCCTAGAACTAAACCCCTACACCTATGGACATCTAATCTAATAAGGAAGCCCAAAGTATTAAAGGTAGAAAGTAAACTTTCTTCAATAAATGGTGCTGTGAAAATTGGGTTGAAACATGCAGGAGAAAGAAACTGAGCCACCTGATCTCACCAGAAACAAAAATCAACTCCAAGTGGATCAAGGACCAGAAACTCTTGAATCTCTTAAAAGCTTAGAACAGGGAGAACAGAAGCAAACAATGGCACAGCTATATACAAATAATGTCAAAGGACATAAATTATGGTGATGTTGTGTATGATACAGAAAATCCTAACAGGGATATTTCAAAGTTACTCCAATTGCCAAATAATATGATTATAGCAATAACTATCTATTGCTTTCTTAAACCCTAAGACAGCAGAAACCTCCCGCTTCCTCTATAAAGCCTATATTTCCCCCAGTCCTGGATCCTCTAGGGCGGGACTCACTTTCCTGCATGCTTCTCTCAAGTCATACCAAATGATATTGCATCCGCCAATCCCAAACTAATCAACACAACGAGTACCATTTTAGCATGCTTCCCTTCAGACTGTGTCCATAAACATCAGGCATAGAATTTCAACCCTTCAGCCTCATTACTGACGTGAGACCTTTCCTTTCAGAGGATTCTCTAATTCCATTCCAGGTGGTTCACTTCTTAACAAAGTCCCAAAACCTAGATATAGATCAGGTCCCATGGAATAGAGCATAGGTTCACATGTATCCATAAATTAGGGCAAAATATATACCTGAAAGCAAAAGTACACAATAGTCTGCAGTGAGTCAGTATGAAGTTCATAATGAAATAGTGTCTACTTAGATACCTGCCTCACCTACTTCCCATTACATTTCCCTCACTAACTCCCAAGCTATCCTTATCAAAGCAAGGACTGCAAAAGCTGAAGAAGGCCAAGAGACTGGCATACTTTAACGGTGACTCTTTAGTCACTATCATGCCACCCCAACAGCTGGGGCCCTGGTCAGGGAGTCCTGAGACTCCCAAACAGACATGATGGGCCTAGACCTCAAATAAATCCCTCTACCCATTGTTACTGGTCATCTCTATCAAGAACAACAAAATAGACCCCTTTGTGGGTCTCCATAGGACCTTGCCCTCAGCTTGGATCAACAATGGTAGAGAATGTTCCATCTTCTGAAGGGAGGATGGACAACATACCCTATGCTACACCTGAGGAAGATGGGTCCTGAAATTGGGGCAGCTTGGAAAGTTCCTACTCATGACCATAGTATGTGAGCTCAGATCTACAGGGATGCAGAGGTCACATAGGCTCCTTAGCTGAATATGGGCCCTAGATCATAACAAATTGATGGGGTTTACAGTCAACAATATTTATACAACTTTCCCATATTTGGGAGCTACTCTCTTCCCTGATCCAGCTTTCTGGTCCTTTTTCCAGCCATGACATCATCTCCCCAGACAATCCACCTATATATCAGATTTCAGGCTCAGAAAAAAAAAAACAAAAAAAACTAGTATAGTGACAGGCCCTTTGGCCTATAACTAAAATATGCCTACTAGCTATCTACAAAATGGAGACCCCCTCCCCAACTCTTCATCTGCACTATTCCAGCCTTTGGGTTCATGATTGGTCAAGAATTTGTTTGTCTTTATATGTTAATTCTATTTTTAGCCACAAGGTTCCCAATGCTAGCATGATGCTGACCAGACTTCCCTGGACAGACAACCCCACCAATGTGTCCTGGAGCTCCGCTTCCCCAGAGTCCTGCCCCACTAGGGAAAGAGAGAGGCAGTCTGGGAATATGGATCGACCTGTCAATGCCCATGTTCAGTGGGGAAGCAATTACTGAAGCCAGACCTTCCACCTTCTGCATCCCACAATGACCTTGGTTCCATACTCCCAGAGGGTTAAAGAACAGAAAAACTATCAAGGGAGGGGATGAGATTCAGAGTTCTGGTGGTGGGAACTGTGTGAAGTTGTACCCCTCTTATCCTATGATTTGTCAATGTTTCCCTGTTATAAATAAAAAAATAATAATAAATATAAAAGTCATGTTAATATGAAATTTTTGAGTAATTACCTATTCTAAATACACAAACATAACTTTGAGCTATTATTTAATAAATTAGATCTTAGTTTAATTAAATAGAAAATGACTAGCAATATTTCCCATGCAGAATATCTTACTAGCAATATTTCCCATGCAGAAAATCTTTCAGGACAAGTAAGTTAACTCTATTTATTGTAAAATGACCTAGTATTTTTTTCTTAGAAAAATTGAATTGTTTTCCTGACAATACTAAGATTTTATCCTTTAATCTTACTTTCACAATCTTAATTATTCATACATTTTACAAAAATAACTATCAGTGGCTATACATGTACTATGTGTACTTAGGTTAATATCACTTATACAAAGTGCATATTTTAATTTAAAATTACTACTTGTACTTTAATAATTAGCTATTTTTTACACTTTGATAAGAATTATTTCTTTTGGGGGGCTGGGTGGTGGCATACTACATACAAGGAACTGGCTTCAAGCCTCCACTCCCCATCTGCAGAGGGATGCTTCGAGAGTGGTGAAGCAGGTCTTCTGGTATCTATCTCCCTCTCTCTCTCTCAATTTCTCTCTATCATAGCAAATAAAAAAGGAAGTGAGGGGGCAGAAGCTGCCGGAAGCAATAGATTCATACTGCTGGTACTGAACCCCAATGACTGGAGGGAAAAAAGTAATTACTTTTTTTTTTTAAACAGAGATAGCAAGACAGATACAGAGAAACAGAATGAAAAAGGCCACAGCACCAAAACCTCCTTCAATGCTACAAGGTTGGGGCTCAAACCTGGGTTACACGAAGCCCTGGCTTATGCATGTGAACTATTTCACCAACCTGGCAAGCATTACTTCAAAAAAATGTTTCCAAACTACTTTATATAGCATTCTATTTTTAAGAAATTTAAGTTTTTTCATACATAACTATTGTTTATCGTTGCTTATGAATTTACTTACATAAAAGCATAATTGTAATGAAATCAGTATTCATAAGGAGACTAATTTCTTAGTCACTTTTCAGTTGGTTTTTGTTGTTTTGGTGTCTTATGTATGAAAGTCTAGTCTTTTTTGCATAACCATTATGCTATCTCCCCAGTCCAGCTCACTTTTCAGCTTTTATTAATTAGAATCCATTTCTCCTCTATTAATATCCTTTCTTAACCTTTCACCTCCTTCAGCTAAGATTAGAATAGCTCTTTTGTTCAGCATTATTTTAATTTTTCTTTCCTATATCTTTATTTCTTCTTTCAAGATTTCAGTTGTTGTGATCTAGGGAGTGGTACAATGAATAAAGTCTTGAACACTTGTCTTGTATGAGATCCCAAGTTCTCTGGCTTGCATGTGCCAGAGCTACATTCTATTTCTTTCTCTCACTTACTTGCATTAATAAATAAAAATAAACTTTAAAAAACTATTGTTAAAGAGTTAAATCACTTAGAAATTCTGAATTTTCACAGTCTCTAAACAGTAAGATGGATGGCTGACAAAAACTCCACTAGAAAATAATTTTGTCCTTTCATTTTTATTAAAAAACCTAAATAATAGTTGTTATCAAATCACACTCTACTCTTTAAGTAATACTCTTTCAAAGTGAGCATTAAATTCTCAACGATTTTCCTGCCATAAAGTTATATGCCAAGCTGTGTATGAGAAAAATATGGATTAGTAGGTTCTGTATTAAAGATAATGCTTTTCTCTATACAATTTAAAGACTTTTTTCATAACTGTAGCCTCATTAATCTTTCCAATATACTTAAAGTGAATATGTATGCATGATTTTTTAAATTTTACAGGTTACAAACTAACTTGAGGAAACTGGGTATCAAAGTACATTATGTTTCTCACGGCATAGCCATGATGCTCACATTTCAAATTTATTGTCAACATAGACTTTATCTTACTATTGTATTTCCCAAGGTGTAAAGAGATTGTAGTCTTCTGTGACTGGAGAAAAAAAAGAGATCCAGGTTGGTGAGATAGCTCCCCTAGGTGGAGGCCCACTTTGCTAAGCTCATGGTCCAGGTTCAAGTTCATGCTCCCACTTGTTGGTATGCTTCTAAAAACCCCTTCTGTTTCATTGGTTTAATACCCTCTGCTTAACACTGTATTTTATCTACATAACCACTGTATTCTATTTACATAACCACTGCTGTGGTCTATTTACATAAATCACTTTTACATTTACATAAAGCACCACCCTCCCTCCAGGGCATTGGTGGTTCAGTGGTAGAATTCTTGCCTGCTCCGCCCCCTCTCCTTGTCACACCCTGACTTTCACCAGTCACTTTTCTCTCCACCCTCTGTATGTCACATCTTGTTTACACCCTACTTGGAAAGTATGTAAGGACAACATTGTTCATTTTAGTTAGTTGGTAGTTGTGTTAGTTTTAGTCTAGCTCGGCTTAGATTGCGCTGCGTCCTGCATGAATAAAGAGATGCTTCATACAGCTCAACCATGAGTCCCTGGTTGTCTGTCTCCTCTCAGGAAGCCAGACCGACACCCACTGTATTGTTGCTTTGGTGCTGTGGTGTCTCTCCCTCTTTTCCTTGTGTCTTTCTGTCTCTGCTTCTCTCTTTCAATCTGAAAAAGTCAGTCCTATCTAGTTATCTCTGAAAATGAAAATAAATACAGTTTCAAAGTTAGAAACCTAGGCTTTGAAATTTAGTTTTACCATCCAGGTAAATTATTTACTATCTCCAAGTTGACATCTTTAAAAGACCTGTTCTCTCCACAACCCAGTTGTTTGTGAGATTTAAACATAAGTATGAATATATGCTTTGTCACTACAATTCCTACATAAGTGTTAGTTAGGCCTATGTCCCCACTTGACATTCTGAAAGATTAAATCTTTGACTTCCTTCTCATCACAGTACAGGTACTTCAGATATGTTCAGTAACCACTTATTGAAGGCATTACTATATGGATATTACTGAATGTTGACTATGTGCCAGGCTCTGGGCTTATCTATATCTGGGCTGCATTTCTAAAAATGATTCTTATGTAGATCTGAAATCCCTAAACGTAACAATATATAATGCATGAATGGATGTGTGCATGAAATACACAAACGTGATGTGCAAATGTAAGCAAGAATGTGTGTGTTTTACATATTTATTTATTTATTTATGTTTTTCTTTCTTCATATCTATCTGAGTGCCTCAAATATGTTTTTATCATCCCAAGTTTTACTCCACCAACCACTTAAACACTGTTTTTCTTTTTATAATTACCTTACATAGTTTATGCATTTTTATCTTTTAGTCCATTACTAATTATTTGTTTTACCAGTCTCAAATAAAGCCTCAGGATGCTTAAGCCATTTAAGCCTCTTTAGGCTTTTGAATTAATTTTATATATTTTTAACTCCAAACTATCATTATTAATTTCTGCATTTTTTTTTCCTTAGGCTGAAAGACTTTTGTTTTATTTAACCTCTTTCTCTTTTTTATTTCTTTATTGGGGGATTAATGTTTTATAGTCAACAGTAAATACAATAGTTTATATATGCAACCATTTTTTGTAATATTTATTTATTCATTCCCTTTTGTTGCCCTTGTTGTTTTATTGTTGTAGCTATTATTATTGTTGTTGATGTCATCGTTGTTGGATAGGACAGAGAGTAATGGAGAGAGGAGGGGAAGACAGAGATGTGGAGATAAAGAGAGACACCTGCAGACCTGCTTCACCGCCTGTGAAGCAACTCCCCTCCAGGTGGGGAGCCGGAGGCTCGAACCAGGATCCTTACTCAGGTCCTTGCGCTCTTTTTTTTCTTTTAGAGATTTTACTTATTAATGAGAAAGATAGGAGGAGAGAGAGAAAGAACCAGACACTACTATGGTACATGTGCTGCTGGAGATTGAACTTGAGACCTCATGCTTGAGTGCTTTATCTACTGCACGACCTACTGGACCACTTATTTAACCTTTTTTATTCTTATATTAGAGGGTTAATGACTCTGTATGCTTTTTCAAATATCCAAGTTTATTTTTATTTTTTATTTATTTTTTTACTAGTGATTTAATTTTGATTTACAAGTTTATAAGACAACAGGGGCATAATTCCCACTGTTCTCAGTACCAGAGTTCCATGTCCCCATTCTCTCCATTGGAAACTTCAGTAGATCACAGATACAGGTTGGCTATTACTTCTATAAATTAAAAAAAAAAAAATCACACACACAAATGCCTCCCTCCCCCATTGTCCTGCCTTCTGTTCTTCTTCTTCTTGTTCCTTTCTAAAACATACCTACATACACTACATACTACTTTCTAATGTCTTTCCTTCCTTTTTTTCTTTCTTTTTTTTTTTTCCTATTCTCTCTTGGGGTCCCGATGGATCAAAGTTCAAAGCCCTCTTGTAATCTTTTCCTAACATTTCTCCCCCTCTGAGGGTATAGACCAAAACTCTTTTCGAAGAGCAGAAGGTGGGAATTCTGGCTTCTGTCATTGCTTCTCTGCTGTACATGAGTGTTGGCAAATCGATCGAAACTCCCAGCCTGTTTCTATCTTTCCCTAGGTAGGTAGGGCTCTGGAAGGTAAGGTTCTGGGACTCATTGTTAAGATCACCTGCCCATTCTCTTCAACTTCACCTGTATATTAAAAGTCTTTCAGTAATCTTTAGGGCATTTCTACTGTCTGAAGTACTTGCCACTTACCCTGATCCAATCACCATAGACTAAGCCAGTATGAAGCTTTGTAACTGCCCATAGCTAAGTCACTATCTCTTTATGTTAGAAGTCTAGGTATCGTGTAACTTTTTTCCACTTAGTTTTACTGACTGAATTCAAGGTATTGCTTAGACTGTTTTCCCACCTAAAGTTAGGCGTGTCTACCTTCATGCTCATTTGTTATAGGCAGAACTAATTTTCTAATGACTGTGTAATTGAGATATGATCTTCTACTATCTGTTGGCTGGTGACCACTTTTAGCTTCTACTAGTGGACAACTTCAGGTTGTGTGTGTATGCACACAGATCTAATCTTTTACTATGTGACACTGAAAAAGTTACTTAAACACATTTTTAAAAAAATTTTACACACTTATTTTGGATAAAGTCAGAATTGAGTGAAAGACAGAATTGGGAAACAGAAAGAAATATCTGCAGCACTACTTCACCACTCATGAAGTTTCCCCATCCCCCAAGGAGGTACTGGGGAGCTGAGTTTATTTTAATAACTGATTCTAGTTTTATTTTCTGACCATTATTATAGTCAGAAAGGATTCTTGATATGCTTCAGTCTTAGTAAATTTATCAAGATTTGTTTGGTCTAACATAAATTCTACCCTTTAGAGAGGTTTGTATGCACTAAGAAGAATGTGTGGAACTGGGGAGATGATTCAACCTGTCAGAACACAGAATTTATATGTCTGAAGTCAAAAAAGTCATAGGTTCAAATCTTAGTATTACCTTGTGTCAGATTTGAGCAGTACTATGGGGCACCTCTCTCTCTCTCTCTCTCTCTCTCTCTCTCTCTATATATATATATATATATATATATATATATACATATATATATATATGTGTCTAATTGCATTTGAATGCTGTTAGATATGCGATCGATAATCACAGGAACAGTTGAATCAAATAGTTTACTGTCTAATGACAATTTATAAATTGTGTTGTGTGACTCAAAGTTTCCAATCTAGGAGCAATGAATAATTACTCAAAAGTCATCTCTCCTACAGATGGAAGGAAAGTAGTGAAGTCCCATCCATTGGGTATTCTGCCTTTCATTTCAAGATCATTCAAATGAATTTTATGTCAGTTTGTATCAGCAGAACAGTTTGATAACAGAACAAGTGAAGGGATAAATTGCATAAGGTGGCACCATTGATAAGGGGAGGTAAAGCCAGAAGTATCCTCTAGTGAACATACAAGGTCTCTCATAAGTAGCACTCTCAAAGGGATCTCAGCAGATTTATGGCTGCAATGATGAGCAAATATCAAAGTTCTTTATTCACATCAGGTTTCAATTGGCTTTGGTCAGTCATTTGACTCCCAGAGTTCAGGTTCCATTGACACTTATCAGTGTTTGAGGAATTAAAGGTCTTTGCTGTCCATACAGAAAAATTTGGCTATGGGTTGTACAAACCTGTACCCAGTGCAAAATTGTCATGCTGATATATATATGGAGAGAGAGAGAGAGAGATAATACTTGCATTATAGATTATAAAGCAAATTTCAAAGAAGAGGAAATAGGTGTCTAGTTTTACACTGAGTAGAACTATGGTTATATATTAGCCTGCACATATTTAGTTTTCCTGGAAAAATCCATGCATATTTAAGAGGAGGAGTGTGGTCTTGCTATACAGAGATATATACTACAATAATCATATTGCATACACAGAAATAGCAGAGAAATATCTAAATGTCTAAAACAAAGCAAAAATAATCAGAGTTAACTCTGCCTTTCTTACAGTTTCTTAGCTTTCTACTTTTTGTATCATCAGTTTTTGGCAAACATTAGAAAAGCAACATTATATGGGATTGAGTGATTTTCCCTGTTTCTGAATGTACAGTGGTCCTAAGTTGTTGGGTTTTGTTTTTTTTTTTAAGTTTTTCTATTTTATGTCCTCAGCATAGCACTGTGAAAATAAAGTCTGGGTTAGCAGCCTCTTGTTTTGTTCTCAGAGTAAACAAGTGTCCTAAGGGGAAAGGAAGTTGCTCCTGTAAACTCATTCTTCTCTTATTTTTAATCTATTATGAAATTGTGTAGCCTTTCCCTTGTAGGCTTGGTTACTTTTCTCTCCAATGCCTTTATGCAGATATATATTTTTATTTAGTTTTTCTCATTGTCCTAGATAAGCTTGTTGGCTAGCAGTGCTATCACATTCAAGTACATTAGTTCTAGCTATGATTTTATCCTTGTTATTATATGATACTTCATTTGGCTTGCTAGCAGTATGTTTTCCGTATTACTTATGAAGCAAATTGGCTTTTCATTTGTCTTCCTTGGACTGTTATCTATTATAGCTTATTTCAGTCTCATCTGAAAAGGTTTTATGATAATTTTTTCCTTAAGTTTCTAATATTACTCAGTTTTAGAATTATCTGGTCCTGTGGCAAGGAGTCTTTTTCGGTTTACTTAATCAGTAAGAGATTATCTGGTGTTTATAGTTGTCATTTGTTTTGCTATATTTCACAATTCTACAAATAAGTTTACTAAATTTCATGTAGATAGAGTTTTTGCTCTATTTAGAAGGCACTCTATGTAAGATTTTTACTGTTCTATTTGGATATCTATTATCGATAAATGGAAAGTAGACTGATGAATGAGGTAACACCTGCTGTGGGTCGTCCTGGGGCTCTCTGTCTCCCTGGCCACTGGTAGCGAGACTGAAGTGGCCCCTGGGGACCCTAGGGGGGCCCTGGTGACGAGGGTGATGTGAGCAGAGAGGAAGGAAGCACACAACCAGCTCTGGGAGAAACCTCGTGGATAACTTGTTTACTGGGGGACACAAGAAGATAGACATATCCAAGGTTCAGAGAGAAGGTTGAGGTCATCATTAAGTCATACACACAATGCAGAGTTAAATCTTGACTCATGTGGTCCAGGAGGTCGCACAGTGGATAAAGCATTGGATTCTCACTCATGAGGTCCTGAGTTCAATCCCTGGCAGCACATATACCAGAGTGATGTCTGGTTCTTTCTCTCTCCACCTATCTTTCTCATGAATAAATAAATAAATTATTTAAAAAAAAAAAGAAAGAAAGAAAACATTTTAAAAAAATCTTGACCCGTCAGATATTTGATCTTAGCTGGGAAGTTACTATACAGTATCCACTCATGAGCTCATAATACCTAGGTAGGCCTTTTTCTCTAAGGGTGGATTACAAACACCTCCGGGAAGGGGCAGGGGAAGGAAGCAGTTAAACAAAGCCAGGATATTTGCGGTGGGCTACAGGTTGGCCATACACAGTAATTTATGGTCTACTTCAAAGGGAATGGGGGAGCATGTACAGGAAGGTACCCCGTCTGGAAAAGCCCATCCATCATAAGTTCATGAGGTCAGAAGAAGCTGCCTATCGCCCCCTCCCCAGGAAGGGGGGGGACTCGGGGTCAACCTGCTCAGATTGTCATGGAAATAATGGCTTGGACTTCACAGACAGTGGGCCCTTTCCCCACAACCTACATAAATAAACTTCAGATGTTTCCTTAAATAAATAAATAAATAATTCATACTCTCAACTGTTTGTATAGCTGATTTTACACTCCTAGTCTTATAATATTTTTAAGTATGAGCTCACTTGTGTGACCATGGAGGAAACTCAGTGGATAAAGCACTGGACTCACAAGCAAGAGGTCCCAAACTTGATCCCTGGCTTATATGTGATGGAGAGATGCTCTGGCCCTTTCTCCCTTTCTTCTATTAATAAAGAGATAAATAATATTTATTAGAAAAATAGGAATCACAGCACCTTCACAGAACATCCTACCTACATCTCAAAGTCACTCATGATTGCCAGACTTTAGATGTTTCCAAATACATCAATTAAGTAAATGATCAGATAGTTCTGAATAAGTCTTTGTAATATGCCTATCCTGTTTTTAAGAAATGTTCATTTTACGTAGAAAATTAATCTGTAATAGTACCTATCATTATTTTTGAAAGAGAATTTCAAACAAGACATTATATTGCCAACAATATATCTGAAGATTCCACAGAAATAACACATTAGGATTTAATGCACTTTTTCTGAATGAAATTGTTGAAAGATTAAAAATATATAGAATATTTATTAAATTTCCGAGAACTATAATCATTTATAACTCTAAAATACTCAGTTATAGTAACTATTATTCTTTGAGAACCATCAAGAATCATGGAGTTTAGGTCCATAGTCTTCAGAAGGAAAAATAACTGGTTGATCATAAGCAATACTTAATTTTTAAAAATGAAAACTAGGGTGGTCCCGGAGATAGCACAGTGATAAAGCTTTGGACTCTCATGCATGAGGTCCAGAGTTCAATCCCTGGCAGCACATGTGCCAGAGTGATGTCTGGTTCTTTCTCTCACCTCCTATCTTTCTCAGAAATAAATAAAATCTTTCTAAAAATGAAAACTAGGATTAAAAGCTAAATAACTTTTTTTCCAAAGACATCTTAATTTAACCAACATACAGATGAAAAAAATTTCTCAACATCAGTAATAATTAGGGAAATCAAAATGTCACTTCCCATTCTTTCAAAAAGAAGTAAATGTTGAAAATACAACAAAAAGAGAGTCTCTCTCTCTCTCTCTCTCTCTCTCTCTCTCTCTCTCTGTATTATGTAGGTAGGTATGTGAATTTATTCAGTTGCTATATAAAATAATACAGATTCTCTACAAAAAAATAAAAATTGAACTACAGTATGATCCAGAATTTCTGCTTCTGTGAATATAAGAAACAGAAAATGAGAACAAAATACTAGAGAGTCACATGTATATTATTCTGATTGAAGCAGTATAATAGTCAGTGGCAGAGCACTAAATTTTTCATATATTCTGTCCTGTGTTTAATCCACAGCACTACACATAAACCAAAACAAACAGAACATCAGGAGTGGTGAATTGGTACTCTGATTTTGGTCTCTCCCTCTCTCACATATACTCACTGAAACAATACATATGGAAACAATCTAAACGTCTGTAACAGATGACTAGATAAAGAATTATGTGGTATATATGTGCAGACACATTATGTGGTATATATGTGCAGACACATTATGTGGTATATATGTGCAGATACATTATGTGGTATATATGTGAGCACTTCTATATGCATACCTAGACATGGATATGTGTGTGTGTATATATATACATATACATATACATATACATATACATATACATATACATATACATATACATATACATATACATATACATATACATATACATATACATATACATATATATATATATCATTAAGAGAAGGAAAGATAATTTGTCATATGAAATAACCTGGGTAGAAATTACAGACTTTGTGCTGAGATAAATCAGAAGAAATAGACAAATATTGCATGATCACGTTTATATGTAGAATCTAAAATGCACACATACACACACACACCAAAAAAATAAAATGTTGCTTACAAGGAGCTGGGGAATGGGGATATAAAAGAGATTAAGAGTACAAATTTATAGTAAGTATTATATAAGTCCTACAGATCTAATTCACAGTAGAGTAAATATACACAACAATATTGTACTACAATCATCTAACTAACTTACTAAAAGACTAGATATTAATTATTCCAACCACTAAAATGAAATGGTAATTATGGACATGATCAAGGTAATAATTATTGTTACAATGTCAATCACAATGTTATACATCTTAAATTTACAGTTATATGTCAAGCATGTTTCAATTAGAAATTTTCATATAAATTGCATATTTGCAGACTGAATCTCAGAAAAGAAACAGGAAATTAAGCTGGAAACATCAAATTCATTCCAAATATGTAAAACCAATTTCTCATTATTCACATTTACAAATTAATATGAAATAATTGCAATAGACAAAAAAACAAATATATCTACAATTTTAATTAAAGATTTATTTATTAATGATAAGGAGAGAAAGATAATCAGAACATCACTCTAGTACATGTGATACCAGGAAATCAAACTTGGGACCTCATAATAACAAGTCTAGATTCTAGCCACTGTATCACCTCACAGGTTATAAAGTAGCAGTATTAAAAAATGATTCATTTTTAATACTAACAAACTAGGATTAGATGTTAAATGTATTTTTGACTGGGTTTTATATATATATGTATTCATATATATATATATTTCACAGTGACCATCTTAATTAACATTAAGGTATTAAAAGTTCTGCTTCTGAGATGAGGAATGAAAACGTAATATTTGCTCTGATCTTTGTAGTTCAAGATAATGGATGAGTACCCTACTCATAAAAATAAAATACACAAGAATTCAAATTGTAGTCTGGGATGTGGCACAGTGGGTAAAGCATTGGACTCACAAACATGAGGTCCCAAGTTTAATCCCCAGCAGCACATATACCATACTGATAGCTGGTTCTTTCTCTCTCCTCCTATCTTTCTCATAAATAAATAAATAAATAAATACTTTAAAAAAATAACAAAAATTAAAAAAAAATTAAATCAAAAAAGAATTCAAATCTAATATTTAAAATAGTAACTAAGGAAACATTGTATAGTTCAAAATTGAAAATAAATTAAATTACTAGCAAAATAGTTTCAATTTAGTAAAATATATGAGCGTGGAAATTGGTCATAAAACATGAAACACATACATAAATTCCCTTAAATTATTTATTGACATTGTGATACATGAGCTCAACCAGTTGCACCACCACCCAGCCCCTTGACATTGTAATATACAGTAAATTCAATGATATTGCATGAGATACTCAATGGTTTTTCTCACTAACAACACAAAAGTTTACATCGCATAAAATGTCAATTAAATCTTGCATGTACCATTTCCATCTATTCCTATACTTAAATCTGTGTTGTATCATTTTATATGACCTCTGTATAGTTTTCTCTATAGAAATCACTGCTCTCAGAATATCCAATACTTCATTCAGTGATGATCTTAGTACTAACTCCTACTGTCTTCTGATCGAATGTCTAAATAAACAACTAAAATATTTTCCAGTGACAAAAACCTCTTCAATTTACTTTACTATTCAAATCACCTTTCCTTGTGAGTCAAATGATGTTTCTTTTGTTAAACATAAGTTAGTAAATGCCTCTTTTAAATTACTCTATCTTTTGGGTTCCTGGTGCATGGTGGTGGAAAAGGACTTAAGTTGGGAGCGAGAATCTTTTGCAAACACCTATAATAATGATGTGAGAAATTTTACCCATGTATCAAAAGCTGCACTGTAAACCATTAACCATCCCCTCCAGTAAAATGATTTTAAAAAATTTATCTCAGAGGTCTGGACAGTGGCACATGGGGTTTGGCTTTGTATGTTAACTCTCTTTTCATCCATCAGCTTCCAGATGCTAGCATGATGCCGACCAGACTTCCCTGGACAGACAACCCCACCAATGTGTCCTGGAGCTCTGCCTCCCCAGAGCCCTTCCCCACTAGGGAAAGAGAGAGACAGGCTGGGAATACGGATCAACCTGTCAACGCCCATGTTCATCAGGGAAGCAATTACAGAAGCCAGACCTTCCACCTTCTGCATCCTACAATGACCTTGGATCCGTACTCCCAGAGGGTTAAAGAATAGGAAAGCTATCAGGGGAGGGGATGGGATATGGAGATTGGGTTGTGGGAATTGTGTGGAGTTGTACCCCTCTTTTCCTATGGTTTTGTCAATGCTTCCTTTTTATACATAAATAAATAAATAAATAAATAAATAAATAAATAAATAAATAATGCATAGTACAAAGTGCAATACCCACTCAAGGATCCCAGTTAGAGCCCTGGTTCCCCACCTGTGGGGGTGGGGGGGGTCGCTTCAGAAGCAGTGAAGCAGGTCTTCAGGTGTCTATCTTTATCTATCTATCTATCAGTCAATCTATCTATCTTCCCCTCCCCTTTCATTTTCTCTCTGTCCTATCCAGTGAAATGGAAAAAATGGTCACCAGGAGCAGTGGATTCGTAGTCCTGGCATGAGCCCCAGTGATATCCCTGGAGACAGAAAAAAAAAAACAAAAAAACATAAAATAGATAGGTAGGTAGATATAGATATAGATATAGGTATCTTATGTCTTTCTCTCTTCTAAATTTATTTTTCCATATGCTTGTGATTGATACATAAAATAACTGCTCAGAACATAATGTGGAATTATTGAATAAAATGCATAGGTTTATTATAGTATTGACTTGCAATTTCTCTCTTATTTTTTAATATAAATCTTTTTTGAATTATTTTTACTTACTTTTTACATTTATTTATTTATTGTTGGATAGAGATAGAGAGAATTTGAGAGGGGATGGGTAGATAGAAAGGGAAAGAGACAAAGAAACACCTATAGCTCAAATTATCATTTGTGAAGCTTTTCCCCTGCAGGTGGGGACTGGGGACTTGAACCTGGGTCCTTGCACACTGTGAGGCTTAATCAGGTGTGCCACCACCTAGCACCCAGACTTGCAATTTCTGTCATTAGTTCTGATACAATGATTCTATGAACCTCAAAAAAATATGTTACCTTTCCAAACCTCTCTTTGCACAGTTAAAAATGGGGAATAATAATATCTATTTCTAAATGTTATTGTAAAAATTAAAATGTAAATATATAAATGTTTTATATAATGCTTAACATATAGTAAGTATTTGATCTAATATCGCTATCAACATTACAAACTGATGATAGCAGTGTACACTTCCAGAAGGAAACTATGTCATGTCTAAATAAAATAGTTTGAACAAAGAAATCTAATAATAAGAGTTCTTAAAATTTTGATTTAAAATTTTAGTTGTATTAGTTCATCGATTTTATATAGAGTACATTTTTGCTGAGAAATCTTAGGCTTAGTGAGTAACAGAAAATATAGCGAGTGTTGATATTCTTTCACAGATTTTACAATTATCCAATTATCTTATTCAAATAGAACTTGGAAGCAGAAGAGAAAATATATTTCCCTTTAAAACCAAGATTTTGAGATCTGAAAAAGACCAATTTAACAGGCAACCACTGGGTGGGGGTAGATAGCATAATGGCTATGCAAACAAACTGTCATGCCTGAGGCTCTGATGTTCCAGGTTTAATTTCCCAACCATCACCAAAAGACAGAGCTAACCAGTGCTCTGGAAAAAAAAAAATAATAAAATAAAATAAAAGGTAACCCCTAAATTCTACCATGAACATTGAAGGCATTTGTAAGTTGTGTAGTTACTATTAGGATATACTATGTGAAATGCTGATTTTCAGTAGTCTGTTACTAGTATCACTTTAAGCTCTAAAAAAGAATATAGTTAGGTGTTCTTTTTTTTTTTTGCCTCCGGGGTTATCGCTGGGGCTTGGTGCCTGCATTAGGAATCCACTGCTCCTGGAGGTCATTTGTCCCGTTTTTCATTGCCCTTATTGTTGTTGTTGTTGGATAGGACAGAGAGAGATTGAGAGGGGGAGAGAGTGTTAGACACCTGCAGACCTGCCTCACCACTTGTGAAGTGACCCCCCTGTGTTGTTTTCTCTGGGCTGGCTTCACAGGCAGGTAACAGATGACCAGGGACACATGGCTGAGCTAAGACCGCAGTTCAATCTTTATTCACAAGCGGATTGTTCAAAAACTAATCTAATCTAATCATAACCCCATTCTGTCCTGCATCTTTCTCCTCCCGCGGCAGCGTCAGGAACCCAGGGAGTACGTAGGATAGGAGGCAGGAAGAAGCAAGAAGCACGAAAAGGCAACGACTAAACCAATCTCCCGGAGGCAGGGGGAGTGAGAACAAACCAATGTAACAGAATGACCATGTAAATAGATCACAATGTCAAGCAATGTAACGGAAGGGATCCCAGAAGCAGAACTAGAAGCATACCAACACCCCTGCAGGTGGGGAGGCAGGGACTTGACCCAGGATCCTTATTCCAGTCCTTGCACTTCACACCATGTGTGCTTAACCCATTGCACTGCCACCCAGATCCCTGTAAATTTAGTTTTGAAGATGATACATATAACTAAAGAAGCAATTTTAATTTTATTATTTATTTACTTTAATATTTTTTAGATAGCAGCAGACAGACATTGAAAAGCAAAAGAGGACGAGGCAGAGAGACAGAGAAAGAGAGAGAGAGAGGCCTGCAGCACTGCTTCACTGTTTGTGAAATTTTCCCTACTGCAGGTGG
Organism: Erinaceus europaeus; assembly: GCF_950295315.1. Lineage (NCBI taxonomy): Eukaryota > Metazoa > Chordata > Mammalia > Eulipotyphla > Erinaceidae > Erinaceus > Erinaceus europaeus. The sequence continues at coordinate 65,412,707 of NC_080177.1, forward strand.
AGAATAGGGGTTTGAACCAAGGCCCTTGAGCACTGTTCTATGTGTACTCTTAATAGGTATACCATCACCTGGCCTGAAAGTTTTAACACATAAAGTAAAAAAAATTTTGAGAAACAAAATAAAATTTTTAAATTATTAGTTGCTCACAATAATAACCAAGCTTGGTGAGGAAAAAGCTATTAAAAATAGCAGAGATCATGTTAAAGCAGTGAGACTGAATAGGAACAAGGCTTGAATTCCATCCACACCCTCATGTTTTAAGAGTCAAGTTAAGAAAGCCTCAAGCTACCTATTTTCCTTCAAGTCAAACTTGAAGTATCCACATGGGGAGTCAGAACATGAGTATTACCAGAAGTCCTTATTAAGACCCCTTTGGATTGCAGTGGTGAACCACAGCCTCTACCTTGAGTGTGTCTGTGAAGATACCTCCAACATGACTGGATAAACCTTGAGGTGACAGGGGGTGGAGGGGTAAACAATCAAACAGCATTATGAAATCATCAGGCATCAGAAAATAAAGTGTGCTACAGACTAGAAGGTCCTATCTGATCATATGCATTGCCTGGATGCTATTCATTAAATCACTCCTTGGCCTTGAACCATTGCCACTTCAAACCATTGCACACAGGGGCACACCTGGTTAAATGCACACATGGTAGTGCACCCAGGTTCAAGCCCCTGGGTCCCACCTGCAGGGGAAAAGCTACAAGAGTAGTGAAGCGGGAGTCGGGCTGTAGTGCAGCGGGTTAAGAGGAGATGGCACAAAGCACAAGGACCGGCGGAAGGATCCCGGTTTGAGCCCCTGGCTCCCCACCTGCAGGGGAGGCACTTCACAAGCAGTGAAGAAGGTCTGCAGGTGTCTTTCTCTCCCCGTCTCTGACTTCCCCCTCCTCTCTCCATTTCTCTCTGTCCTATCCAACAATGACAACTACAACAACAAAACAACAAGGGCAACAAAAGGGAATAAATAAATAAAATAAATATTAAAAAAAAAAGAGTAGTGAAGCATGGCAGCAGATGTCTCTCTGTCTCTTTCTCTATCTCCCCCTCTCCTCACAATAATTTTTTAAAATTCATTGCACACACTCTTCTCATGAGAATCTGTTCAACTTCCCTACCTAGCAGACATAGACCTCAATAAAAAAAACTTGTCTGGGAATTAAAATGTCTTTTGTCAACTTCTGTTGCATATGAGCTTAAGTATCTGGGTTTGGTAATCACAAGAGGGAATATGCAGTTATTCTTTCCCAGAATTCATTAGTTATGTTTGCCTAACAAAATCACAATGTCAAGATGTAATTGGAAATTCAAGAAATACAGAAGGACATTTATGAAACAAATGTTGTGTTGTCTGGGAAATTTTAAGCACTGGATATAGAGCAGAGTAATACCAGTAGCCCTATCTTTCTGAAGTTTAACATTCTGTCATCAGATAATAAAATGTCAAAATGTAATGTTCTGATCTAATTTAAAAGTTTTGAAGTAGCACACAAGACAGAAATGCACGAGGTCCCATGTTTAATAACTGGCAATGCAAATGCAAAGAGTGATGCCCCAGCTCTCTTTCTCATGAAATAAATTAAGTTAATCGCCTAAAACTTCTAATCTAGTGTTTGTGAAGTTGAGGGGGATAAACTTTATTTAGTACCTTAAAGGATAGGTCCAAAAGGACTGGGAGAGCTGGGCTTGGATTCTTTGAGATAGCCCCTAGGGCAAAGGGAGTGACTTGAGCTGCTTACAGGAACTAACAGATGATATGATAAAACTGATTCTGCAGACAAAGGGTCTTCAAATTCAACTCCGTCCTCTTTTCCTCTAGGCCTTGTCCATTTCATAGGCTTTGCTCTAGAAAGAAATTTGAAGAACCAAGATCCTAGAGGAGTAAAGATTCAAGGGAGATGGCACTGAAAGTCTTCCACCGTTTCTTGCTTAGCCCCAAATTCAGCTCCTTGCATTCCCTCCCTCCACAGCCACCTTTGCCCACTTCTGTCTGTGGAACAGCTGACATTCCTTGGAGGGGTAGAAGTTGACTTAATAGACTCAGCCTCTTGATTTTAAGTTTGAAGGACACTAAAAAAAAACAAAAACAAAAACAAAAAAAAACCTTCCTTTTTTTGGAAAAGCTGATACAACTGAGTTTAGTTTTCTATGATGTGGGAAAGTGGGTCTTTATTCAGCTTCACTTTGTTTAGCTATAACATAATTTTAACAAAAAAGAGCTCTCTTAGGACCAAGATCTTATATTAGTATTATGGTATTTTAGAACCTCTCAGTTACATGGTGCAAAGAAAAAAAAAAGCCAGTTAAAGGTAGTGTATTAAAGAAAATATGTTCCAAAGATTAGAATTGCTAATATAATAATGAAAAATTTAAGCTCATTCCATAGAATTATTTAGATAGTTTAGGCTGCTGACATTTTGCAGTCCAAAGTTGGATGCAAACTCCTACAAAGACAATGATATTCTGTTTCTTTGTATACTGGCAGGGGAGTATAATATAGGATAAGGGGAGTATAGATAGCATAATGGTTATGCAAAAAGACTCTCATGCCTGAGGCTCCAAAGTCCCAGGTTCAATCCCCTACACCATCATAAGGAGATGAGCAGTGCTCTGGTTAAAAAACAAAAACAAAAAAAAAGTGGAGTTGCAAATTGAGGTTGAGTTTCTCCTCCATATTGTAAGTCAACTTGGCCTCAAGCGTCCTAGCTTCTAGATGGTGCAACCAGTAGAGAGAGCACATGGGTTTCGTTCCTTGGTCCTCAACTGCAGGAGGAAGCTTCGAAAGCACTGAAACAATACCTGCAGGTGTCTCGTTTTCTCTCCTTTCCTCTCTCTTCCTCTCTCCCTGATTCTCTTAGCCTTTATAAAGACAAAGTGAAAAAAAAAAAAAAGCCCACCAGGAACAGTGTATTTGTTGTTGTGTGGGCACTGAGCCCCAAGGATCACCCTCGTGGCAGATAAATAAATAATAAAAAGGCCTTAACACCTTTAGCCTCCACAGTCTATTCCCTTTACAGGCCCAATATGAGATTTTTGTGTAAAATGTGGTGGAGAGATTTATCTCTATTTCCAAGAGTACAAAATAAAGAGAAAAGCACTTAAATAGCAGGCACAGTGCTTTTATGAAAAAGTATCTTGCTTATCAGAATTTCAACACACAATGATTACCAAGGTAAATCATAAGCTCTTAAATTTTTAAGGAAATGCTACTGTCTTGTTTCCAAAGAAGCGACTACAAACAAGGGATGATTGAAGTGATTACTTAAGTGAAATCCCTATAAACTCAACCCTTTCCAAAGGAAATCTGTAAGTGTCTTAAAAATGTTTTCCCTGTTCAATAATTTAACATAGTTTTTTGAATGCCAAAATCAGGTAAAATATCACGCATAGTAAGATGTACCAAAGTGAAAAAAAATTAAGTTCAGTGAAGTAGGAATTAACAGCCCAATTACTTAGAGTAGTAGCAAAGACAAGAAAGAAATGTCACTGATGAAAGAGCACTAAAACACTCAGCTTACTTCACAGAATAGTCAGATATTAAGCAAACATATTTTGGTTTCACTTAGTGCTGAACAAAAATTAAGAAAGCTTTGGGATGGGGAGGGTGGGAAATTAGTTCCACTTGCGGTCAAATGGCTAAAATTTTCAACCATTACTACCAACTAGATAAGGATATGTTTCATAAAATGAGTCTCAAAGCACATTGTTGTATCAGTTTTTATCCCTTGTCTTGATCTAGGATTATAATAAAAAGGAAATGTGCTAAGCTTAGTATTTCTACTGGAGAGTTGCATTATTATAATATCCTGCCACTGTACTGTAAATATTGCCTGTTGTTCAGAGTCAGAATCATTATTTTCATCCAAAATTCTCTAAATATATCTGAAAATTAAAAAAAAATCACCTTCAATAAATAATAGTTATTGATTCAAATATTCAGATACTGCATTCTTCTTCTAAACTGATTTCGTAATAAGCAGACAGATATTAGAAATGGTGTCCTCCAATATCTTGCTACAGAGTCGCCCCAAAGTTCACACTTACTTCATCTTTTTTTAAAGATTTATTTACTCATTTCCTTTTGTTGCCCTTGTTGTCTTATTGTTATAGTTATTATTGATGTTGTTGGATACGTTGTTGTTGGATAGGACAAAAAGAAATGGAGAGAGGAGGAGAAAACAGAGGGGGGGGGAGAGGAAGACACCTGCAGACCTCTTATGAAGAGACTCCCCTGAAGGTGGGGAGCCAGGGGCTCGAACCAGTATCCTTATGCTGGCCCTTTCACTTTGTGCCACCTGAGCTTAACCCGCTGTGCTACCACCCAACTCCCTAAGTTCATCTAAGTTTGTCAAGTTTTACTAAAGCCTGCAGAGCATAGCAGTCCCTCCCTTAGTCAATATCCTACCAGGATGCAGCACAGAAAGTGCTCCCTGCACCAACACATGTCCCTGATCAGTGTGCTGGCACTCTTCTCACACTTTAATTCCTCTTTTATCTGCAGCTTTGAATGAAATTGTCTTCTCAAAGCTATTACTGACGTCTTGTTAAATAAAACCAACAATACTGGGGGAACTCCTGGGTTATAGAAATAAAAATGTGAATAATTAAATTGTTAATTCTTGTAATACTTTCAAACACCCTGCATCTGAATATATATATATATATATATATATATATATCATAGTATAGTGCTTAAAAAGCTGGATTCAGTTATCTTGAATTAATTTAGAGACATTAATTCATATTGTAAAATTCCCACTAGACTCCAAAATCAGAGCATACTAATGGTTGGTAATTCCTGAACACCTAAACTCCATAACTTCCTGAAATCTTACCATAAAACTGTTAAAACTGACCTCAGTCACCATCTCAGTCACATATTACTTCCTTCCACAGACTCCAGCCATTTCTAAAATGCTGCCTATGTTCAAACTGTTATGGCCTCTCATTAATATATATATATATATATATATATATATATATATATATATATATATTCCCTAAAATCTCATCATACACACAAAATAGGATTTCTTGCTTTCAATAATATAATCTCAGACAGTTCTCTTCAACCGCGGTTCCCATGGAAATTCACATGATTTAGTGAGCAGCAGTTTTGATTTCATAAGTCTAAAACAGATATTAGCATTTCCTCTGTTCTTAGATAGTGTAAATGTCCAGATTGAAAGCATGGCCAGAAGATCGTTTTCATATCTGTCCTTTGCCGTTTACAGCATGTCTTTGCTGGCTGTCCTCTTTTCAGATTTTGTTTTCCTCTGAATGGATTATTGCACTGATGGCTTTTGGCAGCTGCCGAGCACTAAAGCTGCATATAAAATCAATCTGTGGGTCCAGAGCCACAAAACAGGTCCTACTAGAAATGAGAGTATTTTTTCCTTCTTTTTTTTAATGTTTTGTTTTTTGATTACTGTCATGTTAGAGTCTTAGTGCAGTGAGCAAGGGCAATACTTCAGTTAACTTTATGAGAAATCTTTATTTTCAAGAGCTTGGCTGAATTCTTTTCAGATCTGAATTTATTCCATTTGAATGTATGCAGCATATAGTTATTGAAAACCCTTCCTTTATTCTATATATTGTAGGTGTGAGCAAGTCTGAGTTATCTGCATCAAATGTATATATTTTTAAAGTTCCTGCTATATTATAGCATAATCATTATTTCTCATGCAGGGGAAAAATTACCAGACACTATTTCACATTATTTTCTTGTATATTTCCTGGGTTCAAATCCCTGGTCTCCACCTGCAGGGCATAGCAAGCTTAAGGAGCAGTGAAGTAGTGCTACAAGTGTCTTTCCTTCTCTTTTCCTCTCCCATCTCAATTTTTCTCTGTCTCTATGATTAAGTAAAAGCAAGAGAGAAAGGAAGGAAGAGAAGAAGAGAGGAAGAGAGGAAAGAAAGGAGGCAGGAAGGAAGGGAGAGAGAAAATAAATGACCACCAAGAGCAGTAGCTTTATCATGAAGACACTGATAATCCTGGTGGCAATTAATAAATAAATAAATAAAAAACAAGACAAGACTAGGGGGGCATGCTCATGCTGTAACACAGTGGGTTAAATGCACATGGCAAAGCGCAGTACTGGCTCGAGGTTACTGGTTCAAGCCCTGGGCTCCCCATCTATAGGGGGGTCCCTTCACAAGCAGTGAAGCAAGTATGCAGGTGTCTATTTTTCTCTCCCCTCCTCAATTTCTCTGTGATGTCCAATAACAACATGAAAAACAAGAATAACAAAAATGACAGCAATTAGGGCAACAAAAATAGAAAATAATGGCCTCCAAGAGTAGCGGATTCATAGTGCAGGCAATAACCTAGGCAAAAACAATAAATAAATTAATTAATATTAAAAAAAGACTACAAATTTTTCAGTCAACTTAACTCAACCTAGATTCCCTTCTAGCTCTCTCTGGATGGAAAGAATGAGTATCCTTGGGCAAATTGCTGATACAGTACTTAAACCCTATTGTATTCAAGTACAAATTTTAATGATAGTACCAGCAAAACAGATCACATGGATAGTGCCTTTGCTTAGCCTCGTAAACACACCTGATGCAAATCCAGACCCCACCAGTTTGAAGACCACTTAAGTGTTATCTTTATCTATCTGAAAAAATTAGCCCAGAATTTGAAAAAAGAATACGGTAGAGACTTAAAAATACATAGACAACACAATGCCTGACATTAAGAAGTTCTCAAAATATGTCACTACATTTGTATCTAGTTATAATGATTGCCAATTTCCTTGTCTCCTGGTATAGGGAGGTTACATCTAAATAACTCTCTCCAGTGCAATCACCTACTGCAGCACAAAATGTGACATATATGGCATTTTAAGAATAGTTTAAAAAGCTTAAATACATTTGAAAACACGGGGAGAATTGTATTTCAAAAATATAATTTCTCTGAAAGAATTCCTAGAAACATATGCCCTTCCAAAACTGAACCATGAAGAACTACAAAACCTAAATGCACCAATCACAGACAAAGAAATTGAAACCGTTATTAAGAATTTTCCCAACAACAAAAGTTCTGGACCAGATGACTTCACAAATGAATTATTCAAGAAACAGTTAATACCTATACTTCTAACCACTTCCACAAGATAGAAGAAACAGGAACAATCCCTTCCACCTTCTATGAAGCCAACGTATCCCTAATACCAAAAGCAGATAGGGACACAACAAAAAACGAAAACTACAGACCAATACCTCTGATGAACATAGATGCCAAAATATTAAACAAGATCCTGGCAAACTGGATACAGCAGTATGTCCAAAAGATTGTTCATCACAACCAAGTAGGATTTATCCCAGGAATGCAAGGCTGGTTCAATGTACATAAGTCAATCAATGTCATTCACCACATCAATAAAAAGCAAAACCAAAAACCACGATTATCTCAACAGATGCAGAGAAAGCCTTTGACAAAAGACAACACCCATTTATGCTTAAAACACTACAAAAAATTGGAATAGATGGGAAATTCCTCAAGATAATGCAGTCCATATATAGCAAACCTACAGCCAACATCATACTCAATGGACAGAAGCTGAAAGCATTTCCCCTCAGATCGGGGACTAGACAGGGATGTCCACTATCACCATTACTCTTCAACATAGTATTGGAAGTTCTTGCCATAGCAATCAGGCAAGAGAAAGAAATCAAAGGAATGTAGATTGGAAAGGAAGAAGTCAAGCTCCCACTATTTGCAGATGATATGATAGTATACATAGAAAAGCCTAAAGAATCCAGCAGAGAACTACTGGAAGTTATTAGGCTACAAAATCAGTGTACAAAAATCAGTGGCATTTCTTTATAAAAACACTAAAGCTGAAGAAGAGGATATAAAGAAATCGCTCCCATTCACTGTTGCAGCAAAATCAGTAAAATACCTAGGAATAAACCTGACCAAAGAAGTGAAAGACCTGTATACTGAAAACTATGAGTCACTATTCAACGAAATAGAAAAGGATACCAAGAAATGAAAAGACATCCCATGCTCATGGATTAGAAGAATAAATATCATCAAAATGAATATTCTCCCCAGGGCCATATACAAATTTAATGCGATACCCATAAAAGTTCCACCAAGCTTCTTTAATAGAATAGAACAAAAACTACAGTCATTTATCTGGAACCAGAAAACACCTAGAATCGCCAAAACAATCTTGAGGAAAAGAAACAGAAATGGAGGCATCACTCTCCCAGATCTCAAACTATATTACAAGGCCATCATCATCAAAACAGCCTGGTACTGGAACAAAAATAGGCACACAGACCAGTGGAACAAACTGAAAGCCCCGAACTAACCCCCCCATACCTATGGACATCTATTCTTTGATAAGGGGGTCCAAAGTATTAAATGGAGAAAGGAAACTCTCTTCAATAAATGGTGCTGGGAAAACTGGGTTGAAACATGCAGAAGAATGAAACTGAACCACCTTATCTCACCAGAATCAAAAATCAACTCCAAATGGGTCTGGATGTTAGACCAGAACTATCAAATACTTAGAGGAAAACATTGGTGGAACACTTTCTCACCTAAACCTCAAGGACATCTTTGATGTAACAAACACAATTGCAAGGAAGACTAAAGCAAAAACAAACCAATGGGACTACATCAAATTGAAAAGGTTCTCAACAGCCAAACAATCACACAAAGAGACCCCACAAAGAATCAGAGATCTTCACATGCCATACATAAGACAAGAGACAAATAACCAAAATATACAAAGAGCTTAGCAAACTTAGTAACAAAATAGCAAATTATCCCATCCAAAAGTGGGCAGAGGATATGAACAGAACATTCATTACAGAAGAGATCCAGAAGACTAAGAAACACATGAAAAATTGCTCCAGGTCGCTGATTGTCAGAGAAATGCAAATAAAGACAACATTGAGATACCACCTCAGCCCTGTGAGTACGACATACATCAAAAAGGACAACAGCGACAAATGCTGGAGAGGCTGTGGGGACAGAGGAACCCTTCTGCACTGCTGGTGGAAATGTAAACTGGCCCAGTCTCTGTGGGGAGCAGTCTGGAGAACTCTCACTAGGCTAGACATAGACTTTCCGTATGACCAAGTAATCCCATTCCTAGGGATACATCCCAAGGACTCCACAATACACAACCAAATAGAAACGTGTACTCCTATGTTCTTAGCAGTAAAACTCATAGCTAAAACCTGAAAGCAACCCAGGTGCCCAACAAGAGATGAGTGAGGAAGTTGTGGTATATATACACAATGGAATACTACACAACTATTAAGAAGAACCCACCTTCTCTGAGCCATCTTGGATGGAGCTATAAGAAATTATAAGCTAAGTCAGAAAGATAAAGATAAGCATGTGATGATCCCACTCATAAACAGAAGTTGAGAAAGAATAACAAAAAGGGAAAGTCAAAGCAGGATTTGACTGAATTTGGAGTAGGGGCAAAGTAAAAACACTGGGTTGAGGGTTCAGCTTCAGGGGGGAGTGAAGGTAGGGGATGGGACAGTCTTTTGGTAGTGGGAATGGTGTTTATGTACACTCCTATCAATTTGTAGTCATATAAATCACTATTTAATTAATATGAGAGAGGAAACATCTCAAACCTTTTATATCACAGACTGAGTATTTTTAATATATAGGCTGTCTTTGATATGTTGACTCTCTTAAAAGCTTAGACTAGGGAGAACAGAAGCCACCAGTGGCACAGCTATATACAAATAATGTCAAAGGACATAAATTATGGTGATGTTGTGTATGATACAGAAAATACTAACAAAAGGATATTACAAAGTTAACTCAATTGCCAAATAATGTGATTACAGCAATAACTATATTGTCTTCTTAAGCCCTATGACAGCAGGAACCTCCCACTTCCTCTATAGAACATATATTTCCCCTAGTCCTGGATCCTCTAGCGTGGGGCTCATTTTCCTGCATGCTTCTCCTAAGTCATACCAAATGATATTGCATCTGCGGATCCCAACCTAATCAATGCAATCAGTACACCTCAGCATGCTTCCCTTCAGACTGTGTCCAGAGACATCAGGCATGGAATGCCAACCCTTCACCTTCATTAATGAGGTGACACCTTTCCTTTCATAGGATTCTCTAATTCCATTCCAGGATATTTACTTCCTAGTCAAAGTTCCAAAACCTAGATATAGACCAGGTCCCATCAGATAGACCATATGTTTACATGTTCCCATAAATTAGGGCAAAATATATACCTGAAAGCAAAAGTACACAGTAGTCTGTAGTGAGTCAGTATCAAGTTCATAATGAAATAATGTCTACTTAGACTTAGATACCCTCCTCACCAACTTCCTATTACAATTCTTTCACTCACTCCAAAGCTAACCTCATCAAAGCAAGGACTGCAAGAGACTGGCATACTTTAATGATGACTCTATAGTCACTATCAGGCCTCCCCATCAGCTGAGTCCTCAGATTCCCAAACAGACATGATGGGCCTAGACCTGGAATATATCTCTCTCTCCATTGTCACTGGTCATCTCTATCAGGAACAACAAAATAGACCCCTTTGTGGGTCCCCATAGGACCTTGCCCTCAACTTGGATCAACAATGGTAGAGAATGTTCCATCCTCCAAATGGAGGTTGGACAACATACTCTATTCTACACCTGAGGAAGATGGGTCCTGAAATTGGGGCAGTTTGGAAAGTTCCTACTCATGACCACAGAATGTGAGCTCAGATCTACAGGGATGCAGAGATCACATAGGCTCCGAAGCTGAATATGGGCCCCAGATCACATCAAATTGATGGTGTTTACAGTCAACAATACTTATACCACTTTCCCATATTTTGGAGCTATTCTCTTCCCTGATCCAGCTTTCTGGTCCTTCTGCCAGCCATGACACCACCTCCCCAGACTATAATTAGGATCCACTTGCATATCAGATTTTAATCTTAGGAAAAACACTAGTATAGTGACAGGCCCTTTGGCATATAACTAAAATATGCCTACTAGCTGTCTACAAAATGGAGGGCCCTCTAACTCTTCATCTGCACTATCCCAGCCTTTAAGTTCATGATTGATCAACAATTTGTTTGGCTTTATATGTTAACTCTCTTTTCAGCCACCAGGTTCGAAATGCTAGCAGGATGCTGACCAGACTTCCCTGGACAGACAACCCCACCAATGTGTCCTGAAGCTCCACTTCTCCAGAGCCTTGCCCCACTAGGGAAAGAGAGATACATTCTGGGAATATGGATCGACCTGTCAATGCCCACGTTCAGCAGAGGAGCAATTACAGAAGTCAGACCTTCCATATTCTGCATCCTACAGTGACCTTAGGTCCATATTCCCAGAGGGTTAAAGAATAGAAAAACTATCAGGGAAGGGGATGGGATACAGAGTTCTGGTGGTGGGAATTGTATGGAGTTGTACCCCTCTTATTCTATGGTTTAGTCAATGTTTCCTTTTTATAAATAAAAAATTAAATTAAAAAAAAGTGCTCGTTGCTTTAAATGAGCTTAAAACATATTAGCCAGACTGTCTCTTGGACGTTGTGAAAACTGGCAGTTATGGCAGTGGGAGGAGAATCACATGACTTTGTTCCTTACTGAGAAGGCACCAAGGTGGTGCTGACCTGGCCAGCCTCTCCATAAGTTAAGCTCTCTAGCTGGAATCCATCTTCTGTGTATGCTCACTATGTGACTTAGGTTCTCGTGTACTATTCCTGTATAAGGAAGTAGATGCATAGTGGTGGGTGGTAGATTAAAAGGCCCACTGTATCTAAGCAGGTACCATAACTTTCCATTGTATCTAGGCAGGTACCAAAACTTTCCTCCACTGTGCGAAGCACTAATCTTTCCCTATATTTTAGTGGGAATACTAAAGAAAGTTGTGTAGATAAAGGGGGAAACATTTCTTCCTCTTGGAGTCTCCTTAAAAACTCTGCATTATTGATATTGCTTGTTCTGTTATGATCAATCTTACAGAGTGCAGTGCAGATATTGTCCTTACTTTTGTTATTGGTCAGGCTCTGAGCCTGGCCATAGGTAAATATTATTAAGACCACAAAGAGCTTAATCCCCACCCCTATACATGGCAAAAGGCAAGATGGTTTCAGTTTGGCCTGGAGAGTCCAGTCGTGCTGAACTTCCTGTGAAGCTGGTACCATGTCAAGCAGCTCACATGGCAGCACCTGCGCCATTTAATAATATATATTATTAATTATATTGAAGGGGGACAATATGATTGACTTCTTTGCTTCACAGTGTTTAGAGACTCAATTGGAAAGATTCAAGTGATTGGGAAACAATATTCAAATATACCTACCTCCCCATCTCATTGTTTCAGGAAATAGCTATACAAGGAAGAGAAGAAAGAGAAGACTTTTTTTTTTTTTTTTTTTTTTTTTTTACCAGGGCACTGCTCAGCTCTGGCTTATACTGGTGTGGGGAACTGAACCTTTGAACCTGGGGCTTTGGAGCCCCAGACATTAGAGTCTGTTTACACAACCATTATGCTATCTACCCCTGCCCTGAGAAGACATTTATTTTGTAAAAATAGGAGGTAGATTCCAGGGTAACAGGAAGAGGGCCTTAAGGGCATCAAGTCATCTAACTTTATTGGTCCTGGTGGATTTTCATATATTTCCTTCTGTAGCAAAATTTTATCAAGCCAAGGAAACAGCACAAAAGACTGAAGCTCAGAGCTCCTAGGTTCATGTCTCTTGCCACCATAAGCTAGAGCTGAACTGGGCTCTGGTTAAAAACAAGCAACTTGTTCAGGATCCAACAGACTTGCCATTCATTATCAAATAAAATTAATAATAATAAAAAAAAAACTTTAAAGGGCAAAATAAATAGGAGCAATGAGGTGGGGTTGTGAATCCTTTTGTTGAGGGGGAAAAATGTCAAGAAATCTCTCCTCCATAGTGTCTGATTCACCATAATAAACTTGACAAAAATCTTGGGGAGAAGAGCATGATTTTAAGCTTTTATTCAGAACAAGTAAAAGTAAGCATACAGAAAGATATACTGGCAAAAAAATAAATAAATAAAGCAGAATGACAGTGAAGTTGGTCTCTTTCATGCACTTTTAAGGGTCCACCTTCATTTCCTTTCTAAGCCACATCTACATCCATTATGACTTCCTGGTGTTCTCTCTTAGTCAAAAGAAATAATGACATGGCTTCCTCAAGTGTTCACCAAATTCTCTTCCTTCTCAGTTTTGGGTCCTTGTGGAACTGGGATTCAGAGGCCTCTCTGGTCCTAACCTCTCCCTAATACTTTCTTTTACAAATGTGGTTTCAAAGTAACTATTGAATGTTATTTCTTGGTTATAAATGTATAACCAAGCCTCTCCTTCTAACCCTCCAGCAGAGAAAGATTGAGTCTTAGTCACACACCTCCTTCCCACTCCTTACCCAACACACAGAAGAAGCAGAACACAGTTTTGTGTTTTATGGCTTTAATCCCAACCCCACCCTTCCTAGTAATTGGTTAGATTATTTCACACCTTTTACTCTCCTTTGAATACTTGGCTGAGGTTGAAGTTTTCTGAAGCCTAATGTTTTAGACTGCCAGTATATACTAATCTGAATGTCTCATTGTGCAAATTCTAACACCTAGAATGTATGTATTTTAGCTGTCTTAACACCATGTGCTGCTAGGATTTGAACCTGGGTCACAAACATGGCAAAGCATATATCCCACCAGGTGAGTTATCTCTCTCTGGTCCCTAACTTCATTTATTTACTGTTCAACAAATCAAACTGAGCTGTTGCAACTACTGAACTTTTTCCTCACCTTGTACTCATATACTTCCTTTAGACTGACATGACCACATAGTTACTCTTTAAAACTCAACTCGGAGAATCTTCATCCATCAAATTGTATTGACCTTTCTTTTTTCCACCACCAAATTAAAAGTAGTTTCTCTCATCTCTGAGTATATGTTTTTCTCCCTTTCATTCTTCCTTCCCTTCTTTCTTTCTTCCTTCCCTTCTTTCTTTCTTTCCTTCCTTCCTTCTTTCTCTTTCTTTTCTTCTTTCAGTTTGCTCAGCTCTGGTTTATGGTAGTGCTGGAGATTGATTCTGAGAATTTTGCTGCCTCAGGCATGAAAGTCTTATTGCATAACCATTTTATCTCCCTAGCCCTTACTTATCTTTTGTGATATTCTGTTTTTATGGCTTTCATCTATCTACCAGTTCATAATATAACTGTTGGGTGTAAAGGAAATCATCCTACATGTCCTGGGTCCATCAGAGACTGGAAAAATCAACTATCTATAAAACATTAGACAGATTGATTTAAAAAAGGCAAAAAAAAGTATAATAGTTACTTATATACATCCTTTGTATATGAAAGAAATCAGTAGGACTGTGTAATTCACATGACTTCAAAAACCATTTTATTTTTATTTTATTTTATTGTTGTTGTCTTTGTTGTTGTTATTGATGTCATCGTTGTTAGATAGGACAGAGAGAAATGGAGAGAGGAGGGGAAGACAGAGAGGGGGAGAGAAAGATAGATACCTGCAGACTTGCTTCACCGCTTGTGAAGCGACTCCCCTACAGGTGGGGAACCAGGGGCTCGAACCAGGGTCCTTACTCTGGTCCTTGCACTTTGTGCCACGTGTGCTTAACCCGCTGCGCTACTGCCAGACTCCTCAAAAACCATGTTAAATAGCTCAGCTAAAACAAAGGATTTGGAGAGGGGCGAGATTAGAGGGAAAGTCTATTATAAGCTCTGCCTTCTCCATCGAAGACTTTAAGTCTTCCAGATATAATAAATGAGGCACCCACTCTTAAGAAAATGAACTTCTTCCTTATGCATGTAAGTTACTCTTCCAAATGGGCAAATTCCCCATTCCCTCAGCTCTCATCAGCTTTTGTCCAAAATCATATTTGGGAGATAATAGATTTTTGCTCCCCTACATAGTTATGTAACCACACACCATTTTATTTTCTAGAGTGTAATTGATATGCAGTGAATATCACAAAGATATGAAGAAGAAAGGAAATATAAGAAGAAAAACTGAAGGGGGTGAAGGGTATATGAATAGAGGAATGATAAAAAAAAAGTGGGAAAATACAGATAGAAAAGGAAGAACTAGAGGATAAACTGCAGAACAAAAGATTAAAACTTCTCTTTCAAAGGGGCAAAAGAAAAAAAAAGCTGAACAATCTACTTATTTTTTCATAAGATTATCACTATGTCTTTGTAGCAGCTCCATCAGAATTTAATAATAAAGATCATTATCACTTTGTAGTTTGGCCAAGACAGTAATAAAATGGCAATCTTTAGAAGTGAACTTTCAAATACATTCCTATTAATTAATATACTTTTGTCCTTGAAGTTGAGGTTGTACTCATATAAACCATTTTACTTTCTCCGGTACTATTTAAGGCATTATTACAGAGCTCTGTGTTGCTCATTAAAGAATTCAGAAAGAAGAGTAAAGGACTCAAAGAAAGATTACTTTAAGGATGCTCTAGAGAATCGGAGCCATAGTCAACTGAATATGTTTAGCAGACCCAGACAAAATTTATCTTCCCAATGAATGTGCCATACTCTGATCACCTAGCATTTCAATCATTATCATGTGTGTATTCTTCCAACAGCAGTGTTCAGAAAGGCAGTGATTTTTTTTTTTTTAACAGCAGAGCACAGCTCAACTCTGACTTATGATGGTACTGGGGGTTGAAGCTGGGGGGAATAGAAAATTTAATTTCAAATACTGCCAAAATTTTCATTTGGAATTTGTTAGGAATATTCAGGATGGTAGTTTGGGTAACAATTAATCTTGGAATACCCTATTACCAAGCAAGACTGAATCCGACTGTTATCCTACATAGGTACAAAGTATCTGGTCTGAGCCTTTCTTCACTGTGCCTCCCTCCTATCTGTTAGAATGAGAGCTACAAATCCTTCATTCATTAGTATTGTAACAAACACTTCAGACAGTTATCAATTATAATGGAATGTTTAACAAGTATATACCAAGAAAATAGTCACCCAGATCATTACACCACAGATTACCGCTTTCATCAGAATTTTTTTTTTAATTTGGTTTCAGCTTCATTTCTTTTAGAATCAAAGTCTGATCATATCTAATTCATGATGCTGAAAGAAGTAGGTTCCTCAAACCCAAACAGTTAATAGTTTTGTTATCTGCTGATCCTCATATTTGCCATTATTCAGGCTACTGGTTAAACATCCCCCAAATTATTGTTTTATCATCTTTGAATAATCTCAGCAAACTTCTATATGGAAGCAGCCTCCCTTCATTGTTCCTACGTGTGCCCTTCTGAAGTGCAATAAAATACTACACAGAGGATAGTACTGGAACGGCTGGTGTTTCTTACTCAAACTCTGTACTTCAGGTTACTAATGACTTTATTTTTAAGGTGTTCGAGTCCAGTAAGGCTTATGTCATCTGTGCTTATCTAAACACTGTAGCAGCGTAGAAATAACATGGGACGATGAAATAGTATTTAATTAGACTTAGATACCCTCCTCACCTACTTCCTATTACACTTTCCTCACTCACTCCCAAGATAACCTTATCAAAGCAAGGACTGCAAAAGCTGAATAAGGGCAAGAGACTGGCATACTTTAATGATGACTCTTTAGTCTCTATTCCACTGCAGAATACTGTGTCCCAGTATGGTTCCGTAGCCCCAATGTCCACTTGGTTGATTCCAAATTATATTCCTCCATGAGGATAATTTCTGGAACCATCCATTCCACCCCGGTTCCATGGCTGCCAGTTCTTAGCAACATCACCCCGCCAGATATTCATCGGGATGCGGCATCATCTAAGTTCATTTCCCAAGTCTACGCTTGACCGGACCTGCCAATATACATGGATATCTTCGCCCACCCTGTCCAACGCTTGACGTCTCGTCACCCAATCTGGTCCCCTACGCCTACACTGAACTTCTCTGTTCCAGTCTCTTGGAAACAGAGCTGGCAGTCAGCTGAGGTAAAGAAAAAACACCTCATCACAGACCCCTGCAAGCGTCAACCCGGATTTGACCTAGCACATTATGATCGGGCCCTCCTCAATCGCTATCGAACAGGCCATGGCCGGTGCGCCGCTATGTTCCATCACTGGGGAGCCAGAGACAACCCGAACTGCCCCTGCGGCTACAGACAGACTATGACCCACATAGTCAGTGACTGCCACCTCTCCAGATTCAAAGGAGGTCTCGAAACTTTACATCAGGCTCAACCTGACGCTGTTAACTGGCTACAGAAGAAGGGCAAACACTAGAAGAAGAAGTCACTATGAAGCCACACTATCAGCAGGGGCCTTATCTGGAGAGTCCTGAGATTCCCAAACAGTCAGGATGGGCTTAGAACTCAAATAAATTCCTCTCGCCTTGTTACCGGTCATCTCTATCAGGAACAACAAAATAGAGCCCTTTGTGGGCCCCCCATAGGACCTTGCCCTCAGCTTGCATAAACAATGGTAGAGAATGTTCAATCCTCTGAAGGGAGGATGGACAACATACTCTATTCTACACCTGAGGAAGATGGGTCCTGAAATTGCAGCAGCTTGGAAAGTTCCTACTCATGACCATAGAATGTGAGCTCAGATCTACAGGGATGCAGAGGTCACATAGTCTCCTAAGCTGAATATGGGCCCCAGACCAAATCAAATAGATGGGGTTTAAGTCAACAATATTTATACCTCTTTCCCATATTTTGGAGTTATTCTCTTCCCTGATCCAGTTTTCTGTTCCTTCTCCAGCCATGACATTATCTCCCCAGACAATAAGTAGGATCCACATGTATATCAGATTTCAGGCTCAGGGAAAACAAAAAACTAGTATAGACACAGGCCCTTTGGGATATAACTATAATATGCCTAATAGCTATCTACAAAATGGAGCTCCCACCCCAACTCTTCATCTGCACTATTCCAGCCTTTAAGTTTATGATTGATCAACAATTTGTTTGGCTTTATATGTTAACTCTCTTTTCAGCCACCAGGTTCCAGATGCTAGCAGGATGCCGACCAGACTTCCCTGGACAGACAACACCACCAATGTGTCCTGGAGCTCTGCTTCCCCAGAACCCCACCATACTAGGGAAAGAGAGAGGCAGGCTGGGAATATGGATGGACTTGTCAATGCCCATGTTCAGCGGGGAAGCAATTACAGAAGCCAGACCTTCCACCTTCTGCATCCCACAGTGACTTTGGGTCCATACTCCCAGAAGGTTAAAGAATAGGAAAGCTATGAGGGGAAGGGATGGGATACAGAGTTCTGGTGCTGGGAAATGTGTGGATTTCTACCCCTCTTATCCTATTGTTTGTCAATGTTTCATTTTTATAAATTAAAAAAAAAAAAGAAATAACATGGGGACATAGTTACCAGAAAATTTGAATTTGACACTTAAATCAGTCATTTCCTTACTTACTACATCATCTTTTTAAAAGCTGCAACATTTTTGTCTCAGAAGACTTCAAAATGTTAAAACATAAAGTCAGACAGTGACACACCAGATTAAATGCACAAGACACAATATGTAGGAACCAGGGTTCAAGCCTCCAGTCCCTACCTGCAGGGAGAAAACTTCATGAGCAGTGAAGTGATGCTGCAGGTGTCTCTTTTTTCTCTCTTTAATCTCTTCAATTTTTCTCTGTCCTACCAAATTAAATAAATACTTCAAAAATTAAATCGAATGTTAAAGTCAAGAATATTTTATCTCTGTGGGGAAATATAAACAAGATAATGGACATTAAGGAATTTCACATAACTAAAGATACCTATACAAACTTTTACAGTCAGTAAGTGAATTAGTTCTGAAAACTTAGAAGTTGTATCTTTGAACAAGTATACCTAACTTTAGTAAATTATCAGGGTCAATGGTGAAGGAAAATGTTATACACTTTTCTATTTCAGGATATCATATATTTTTTGTCTCTTTTCCTGTGGGAGACTTGCCAAGCCCAAACAGATGGTGTTTGTTAAAAAAGAAAAGGTAATTTAATAAATCCAACTTCATATCATTTATAACCCATTTTAAAAGCACAAGGCATAAACCATTTATACTCACTCAGTGGCATCAAATCACCACTTCACCAAAAAAAGGTCAAATTGGAAGGACTTATCATTTCACAACTTCTCAGAGATACTTTATTATAGTCATAAAACTCTTGAATAGAAGAAAAATTAAGCAAGGAACAATTTAAAATTCTGTTCTAATGTTTAAAATAAAATAGTTGACTTAACCTCAAAAAGTAAATTTATTTAAAATATGAAACCAAAAGTTAAAAAACACCTGTCTGATAGGAAGCATCACAAATCACATGCCACTTAACACTTTCTTACCAAGAAATTTCCCTTCCTTCCTCCCTCCTTCCATACCTCACTCCCCCTTCTCTTTCTGTCTCTCTCCCTCTCTTTCTCCTCTCTCTTTCTGCATGCTGCACATCATTCAGAGGAAATAGAGGTGTTGCTTGGTGTATCCAAAGTCTTCAGTCAGAAGCTATGTCACTAGAGTTGGGGTATAGCATAATGGTTATGCAAAGAGACTTTCATGCTTGAGGCTCTCAAGTCCTGGGTTCAACTTCCCACACCACCATAAGCCAGAGCTGAGCAGTGTTCTAGTGGAAAAAAAAAAGAAAGAAAGAAAGAAAGAAAGAAAGAAAAAAAAAAACTATGTTACCCCACAGCCCATTGTTTTATTTTTAATGGAAATACTTTCAGAATCTAGTTATCAAGTTAGAAAAACTATGTCTTGCAGCAGTATATGTCTGATTCTTTTTTTTTAAAGAAAAAGTTGCCTAGGAGTTGTTAAATCAAGCATATATGAAGCCCTGTGACCAAAAATAAATAAATGGGGCTGGGTGTTGGTACATCTGGTTAAACATAGACATTAAGTCTGCAAGGATCGGGCTTCAAGTCCTGGTTCCCACTTGTAGGGGAAGCTTCTTGAGCAGTAAAACAGTGCTGCAGGTGTCTGTCTACACCAATCTATCTATCTTCCCTTTTCCTTCTTAGTTTTTCTGTCTCCATCCAAAATAAGTTAAAAAGCAACATTAAAAATAAATAAATAAATAAACAAATAGAGGAAAGGCTGTTTCCTAAATGTTTCTGTCATGGTCTGCTCTTTTCAGGACACCTTGAAATTTGTTGTGTTGTTGTATGGAGGAAAGATAGGAGGAGTTTGTGAGCCGGCTTTAGTGATCTCGAAATCATAAAGGACTAGAAAAGAGCATCCAGAGATTAAATGTATTCCCAACTTTCCCCCAGCCACCCCCAAAATAAAAAAACACACTCATCCTTCCTAGGAGGAGAAGACAGCATCAATGGTGGGAAATCACAGGGAGGCAGGGTAATATGGGCCCTAAATATCTTTTTCTCTTTCATCTCTCTGGGAAGTGAGTGGGAGGAAAAAGTAATGGAGGTATTTGATCTGCATTAAAAGTACTCTAAGCTTGAGAAAGTAAAGACTCAATAAAGCATTTTTCTTTTTGTTTGTCTATTTCTTCTTCTGTTTTTCCTCCTTGTTTCTTCTTCTTCGTCTTCTTCTTCTCCTCCTCCTCTTCCTCCTCTTCCTTCTCCTTCTTCTTCTTCTCTTCATCCTCCTTCTTCTACTCCTTCTGTTACCGTTTCTCCTTCTCCTTCTTCTTCTTTCTTTCAAGACTCTTGTAAGAGAAATTGGTTTCTGTGGCGCCAGGTATAAACAGACCTCTTGTTCTATTTCAATCTCCTTACATTCTAGTCTTTCCCCAGTACCCTGACACTTTGTGTGATGCTAGAACTTTAATCTGTGCTGCACATATGGCAAAGCAAAAACCTTACAGGATATGCCTATTTTTGTGCTCCCTCTCCTTTTTGTGTTGATGTTTATTTTGACCAAAGCACCACTGAGCTCTGGCTACTTGTCGTGTGGGGTCAAACCTGGTGAAAAATATATATGGTAACCATCCTATAGGTCTATGTCTACTTTTATATGTATTACACAGATATGTGGCATGTGTATGGTTTTTGCATCCCAGAAAGTTTTCCTTGAAAGGAATAACACTTCAGTATGGGGTCATTTGGGGGTCAATATCATCATTCCATACCTAAAATACATAATTTTCATAGTTCTCCTGAACAGACATTTGAGTTGAAACAAAAGTTATACTCTAAAATGTAATAACCCGTGAAGTCCATTCAGTGACTTGTAATTTATTTGTTCCTTTCATGTCATAAGGCATCTTAAAAAAAACCTGAATCAGCGGTCCAGGAAGTGGCACAGTGGTAAAGCTCTGGACTCTCTAGCATGAGGTCCCGGGTTTGATCCCCAGCAGCACATGTGCCAGAGTAATGTCTGGTTCTTTCTCTCTCATCTATATTTATCTTTCTCATAAATAAATAAAATCTTAAAAAAAAACAAAAAACCTGAATCAGTGGGAGTAGATGTCAGCACTCTGCAGAGTGCAAATATACAGTGTGCCAGGACCTGGGTTCTAGTTCTCAGCCACCATATGGCACACCTGCAGGGCAGAAGTTTCCTGAGCAGTGGAGTAGTGCTGCAGTGCCTCTCCTCTGTATCTCAAAGTATATCAAGACAAAAGAAGGTCACTGAGAATAGTGGAATGGTACAGGCATTGAGTTCCAGGGATTAGTTCTGGTGGAAAAAAAAAAAAGAAAGAAAGAAAGAAAGAAAGAAAGAAAGAAAGAAAGAAAGAAAGACAAAAAACAAATTATAAGAAACGTATATATTTTATAATTTGTTAAAATGCCAAATGACTAATTTTAACATGAGTTAAAGAAAATAAAACTCCACAGAGATATGTAGAGCTGTTAAGTAATTCATCAGGACCAACTTATTTTAGATCCAATTTTTTTTTTCTGTACTCCTTCTTTAGGAGAGAACAAATCAGAATGCCAATGCAGTAAATTCTCACAGGGGAAACCATAATTCTATTGATGTGCTTCAAGATGGCTTTTTGTTTTCAATTCTGCAAAAGCAGATCGATAAAACTAATGCAGGTTCTCTCCTAAGGTTTTTCTACTACATTCATAGTTAGGAGACTTGATAAAACTAGTTTAACTGATTCAGCACTGGCAGGCATAACAGCACAAGCTTTTTTAGAAATGTGAAATATGAAGTTAACAAAAAACAAAGTCAGATGTTACAGTGAGGCAATTCATTTATTAAATGTGAGCTCTTGAGTTAAGCTTCCTAGGTTTAAACCATGGAACCCTGTAGTTCCTATTTGGTGTGAAAAACCCATTTGCTTGTGCCTCATTTACTCCAGATATTAAGTAAGAATATTATGAGGTAAGAGAAGTAAATGAAGTTATTCGTGTAAAAAGCTCTAAAAAGTTCTAACAAATTCTAAATGTTCAATAAATAGTAACTCATCATTATCACATACTGTAAAATTCTAATATTCTTGCTCTTTGAGCATGGATGAACTTCCTGTATTATTAAGAACAGTCAGAATAAATTATATCACCTGTGGAAATAAGAAATGATGCATTTGAATATAAATTAGAACAATTTTAAGGATAAGTGTAGACGGAGTCTATGAGAGAAAAAAAAAAAGAGTTTGGGAAAGATTTTAACAAGTCAACTATCTTTCCTTGAAGTAGCTACACCCTTAAGAGCTGATGGAAGAACAATATATAACACATGCTAAGCCAGCTAAAGAGACCTAAGGGGAATATTGAAGCGATTGTAACTTTCAGATGCTATTTTCTCACCTAAGTTATACTAGCTTTCCTTCAAAAACTACTCGCACCTTTATTCTCACAGTTCTTTATATATCCACTTAATTGTAATTGTAAGCTAATTCTCATATGTTCTTTTCATGCACTCCTTGGAATGGCCCAACGCCTCTTTTCTGACAACACAGTAGTTAGAACTCTCTTGGCTACCATCTACTTTTTAAGATCATCACTTACTAGTTGTTGTACTTTGAACAAATAGCTTATCCTCATATCTATGCCTGAAACTTAACATCTTGCCTTTACCTCTGTAGAGCAAGGTGACATCTACCTGCTTAGTTATGTTGTGGGAAGGCTCAAAAGTTAATGAAAAATATATACCTGAAAGCAGAAATACACAAGAGTCTGCAGGGAGTACCCCCCCAACACCTCATCTGCACTATTCCAGCCTTTAGGTCCATGATTGTTCAACAATTTGTTTGGCTTTGTATGTTAACTCTCTTTTCAGCCACCAGGTTCCGAATGCCAGCATGATGCCGACCAGAATTCACTGGACAGACAACCCCACCAATGTGTCCTGGAGCTCCGCTTCCCCAGAGACCCACCCTACTAGGGAAAGAGAGAGGCAGACTGGGAGTATGGATCGACCAGTTAACGCCCATGTTCAGCGGGGAAGCAATTACAGAAGCCAGACCTTCCACCTTCTGCAACCCACAAGGACCCTGGGTCCATACTCCCAGAGAGATAGAGAATGGGAAAGCTATCAGGGGAGGGGATGGGATATGGAGATTGGGTTGTGGGAACTGTGTGGAGCTGTACCCCTCTTATTCTATGGTTTTGTTAATGTCTCCTTTCTTAAATAAATAAATAAATAAATAAATAAGTTAATGCATATAAGATGCTTAGCATAAAAACTGAATTAACAGTAACTGCTAGTGCTATGATTACTATTTTAATATTATTTTTCTCATCTCAAACTCTTGTTTCACATTGGCTGTTCCTATATAGACTATACTAGAAAGTTTGAAGCTTCCGTGAATATTCACTTTTCTAAAATCATAAAATTCTCATGTTCTATGCCATATAAGCAAGTTGTGGAAATGCTTCCTGAGTAAACTGTCATTTCATAAATTTATCTGCATATGTTCTATCACATTAGTCCGTTCATTCTTCTTACAGATTTTTTCTTTTAGTTTTTTGGTTGTTGCTGGGGTTTTGCCACTCTAGACCTGGGGCTGACTTTTTTTTCAGATTCAGAGAAAGAGACAGACAGGAAGAAGACTACAGCATGGACTTTTCTCCAGTGTGGAGGGGGCTAGGTTCAAACCTGGGTTACACACATGGCAAAATAAGTGCACTAGCCAGGTGAATTTTTTTGCCTGCCAAGATTCAAATAAGTACAAAATATCACCTTTATTTAATAAATAATCTTTTTACAACATGTAACACAATAAACTGTACAGTGTTACTACTGTATAAAATTTCTACAGGACCTGGGGGTCATAGCTATGGAGTAGTGGCTATAAGATCAGACTCTTCCCCAGAACAATACCTACAACTATTGAAATGAACAAAATTCACCAACTACAATTAAAACATCCACAGAAGCACCACAGCCTCAGATGAGTCTTCATGTGTGGTTGGGGTGAGAAGGGATGTGAGACCAAACAAAAAGAATTTAGAGCAGGCCGCCCATTTTCCCTCTAAGTGCAGCAGTAGTCTAGGCAACACACAGTGCCGGCAGTGACAGAAGGGAATTTATGACCTTTGAATCCATGGCCTCAGAAGCATTAGCCTACTGAATTACAGGCAAGGACACACACACAAAAAGCAGGAGCATTTGTAGCCAAAAGAAGTCTGGCCTGTCGCTAAAACATAAAGGTAGCTTGTGGCACCTGGTGTATGCTCAACACTGAAGTGAGCCCTGCTTCTATAAACATAGCTGCAGCCCAGCAGCAGACCCCCAAGGCTTGGTTTCAGGTTTAAATCATACAGAGATGCCACATACATGCACAGAACAGCTCAAGGAAACAAAAAGGTCTAACCCAGGCCTCTACCCATCTGGCACACAACATATAAACAAAGTAAAGCACAGAGAACACAAAAGCACCACTCGCTGGCCGGCAAGAACTGGGGCAATAAATATGTAAACAGAAATATTGCAGAAACAAACATGTCAAACTGGAGAGATATAAAAGAAACAGCAAAACTCCAAGAAAATATAGACATACAGGGACTATCAAAGGAAAGCCTATACAGAAAGACTCTCCAAGAATCCAAGCATAATATGGAGAAGCATATGCAAGAGTTGAAAGAATATTTCACTCAGGGGTTAGGAGACACAAAAGAAGAGCTTCAAATGAAGTTCACTAAGCAACTAAAAAAAACAATTAAAAAAATTAAGGGACAATAAAACAGGAAAAAGAAGGGTATGAATGGACAAAGTGGTTCCACCCAATGTTAATCAAGACCAATTTACAGAAGACTTCTTTAGATACACTATGTTATTATTACACTTAAGATAACCACAATACAAGACAAGGAACAGAGATTTACTGTAAGTACAAGAAAAATCAGTGAGGAACTCATTACAGACACCCATCCACATGAAATGACAGGAAAAAAAAAGAGCAAAGAATCAAAAATTAAAAAAAAAAACAACCTCAAAACAAAAATCAGAATAGATATAAGTAAACCCTATATATCAGTAGTCACCCTCAATGTGAGTGACCTAAAATCACCTGTCAAAAGACTCAGAGAAGCTAAATGAATTGAAGAACATATCCATTATATGTCTCCAGAAAGCACATATCTAAAGAAAAAAAATGGGAGTTTAATGTAAGAGGCTGAAGCAAAATGGTGAAAAAAGGGCAGGGACAGATAGTCTGTTCTCTGACAAAAGACTTTCACATAAAGGAAGTAAGCAAAGACAGAGAAGGACACTACATAATGCTCAAAGGATTAGTCCAAAAAGAAGACACAGCCATTATAAATAATATAACCATTAAACTCAGGTGCACTCAAATACATAAATACTTACTGAACTTAAGGGAAAAGTTGACTGCAACACAATAATCGTAGGAGATCACAACACACCACTCAAAACAAGAGACAGATCATCTGGACACAAAATGAATAGGGAAAGAGCAGACTCAATAATACCATAGACAAAATGGACTGAACAGATATATATATATGGAACTTTCCATCCCAAAAGAAATAAATACACATTCTTCTAAAATAACACATGGAACATTCACAAGGACTGACCATATACTAGGCCATAAAGACAGCTTAAACAACTATGAAAATATTAAAATTATAAAATGTATCTTCTCAGACCATGATGGTATGAAGCTAGAAATCAACCACACACACACACACACACACACACACACACACACACACACACACACACACAGGAAAAGGAAAGAAAGAAACGAAAAAAGAAACTGCCCAAAGTCTAGAGACTAAACAATATGCTTCTGAAAAATATATGGGTCACTGAAGAGATATATATATATATATAATACCTTAATGCCAATGAAAATGAAGAAAGCAGATATCAGACCCTATTGGATGCAGCAAAAGCAGTCCTAAATGGAAATTCATACAGACCCACATTAGTAAAGAAGAGAAATGAAGAGTAAACCATCTAAGAATTTAAGTGAACCAACTAGAAAGGGAGCAGCTCTGGTTGTGGGACTAGTGTATAACTGTACACTTGTTATTTTATAATTTTGTAAAACGATATTAAGTCACTAGTAAAATTTAAAAGAGAGAGAAAATAGAATCAGGCATAAATAAAAGAGTTTTAAAATGAAATAATAAAATATAGTTTCTAACCAAGAGGGTTAGTGGAAGGAAGGTGTTGAGGGGATAAAGCTATTTTGCAGAACTCAAGATTACAAATAGCTGGGAGTATAAACTGTCTCTTGATTGTGTCTAGATATAAAGATATAAAATATAAACATATTGTAAAATATAAATGTAAAACATTCATAATACATAATTGCATGTATGCATTAAGGTATGATGTCTAGATATAAAACACAGATCTCTTTACCTTAATGCAAGGTAAATATAATTAAAAATCAGTTTGTTATAAAATTTTTATGTTAACATATTTTTTGAACTGGATCATTTTGAGTGTTGTTTAATGGGGAAGAAGAACTTCCTTTAGCTTTTTTCGAGCCCTTGGTCCCCACCTGCAGGGGGAAAGCTTCACAAGTGGTAAAGCAGTGCTACAGGTGTCTCTCTCTGTCTTTCTCTTTCTCTATCTCCCCCTACACTCTCGATTTCTAGATGTCTCCATCCAACAAATAAAGATAATTTAAAAAATTATTTATATATCCACTTAATTTTTTAAAAATTATCTTTATTTATTTATTGGATAGAGACAGCCAGATATAGAGAGGGAGAGAGAGAGAGACACCTGATTCACCACTCATGAAGCTTTCCCCCTGCAGGTGGGGACAGGGGGCTTGAACCTGGGTTCTTATGCATTGTAACATGTGCGCTCAACCAGGTATGCCACCACCTGGTCCCAAAATAATTTTTTAAAAAGAGACACTCAATGGCATAATTATATAATAATTTTAGTTCTTAACATCTTAGTGGACTTTAAGTATTATATATCATGTCTTGTTCAGTTTTGTGATTCATCTTTTCAGCCCATTTTAGATAGAATAGAGAAGCTTCACAATATCTCTGTTTAACAAATACTACTTTTATTTATCAGGATTATCAAATTTCCATGAAGGAGATTTTCAAGCTTTCTTTCCAGCACGTATCCATTTAAGTAGCTCAACCTCTCTCTCTCTCTCTCTCTCTCTCCTCAAACTGATCAGACTTAATAAAAATAAAGTATTATACTATAGATTCTTCATAATCTTCCTTTGTTCACTATTTTCACCCATGTTTTTCTTTGATAGTCCTAAACAACATCAGAAATATTTCAAAAAAATATCAACTTATCTTTTCCATAAATATGCACGTTTTTACTTTCTGATTAGATCACTTCTCCTATACAATGTATCATGTCTTGAAATCTCAACTCAAGTACCACATATTGGTCAAAAATCAATGTATATGAGCTAGGCAGTGGTGTGCCTGTTAAAGTGCACATGGTACAATGAGCAAGATCCTGGAAATCACATCCTCACCTGCCGGAGAAAAGTTTCACAAGTGGTGAGGCAGTACTGCAGGTATTTCTGTCCATATGTCTCTATTCAATAAGTAATTTTTTTCAAAACAATATACAGACAAGGCATTTTTAAATGTTAAAATTAGTATCAAATCTCAAAAAAAGCAACAAACATTTTGACACACACATGTGTGTGTGTATGTGTGTGTGTGTATAATTATTTTTCTGAATAACATCAGCCCTCAAACCCTGAGGCAGTTCCCTTTCCTGTCTTTTATTTTTTTCAATAGATGCTATCAAACTATCTCATTACTGAGCAAATTCTTCTTGAGACCTTGAATTTTTCACATTGGTTTCACATCTGTCATAAAAGTGATTTTTGGTAAGTAAAGTATTTGGGCTTAAATATCTTACATATGATAGATAATATCTCAGCAAGACTTGAATGCATTTTAAATCATCCTTGGAGGTGTAGGTAAACTGTGTCCATTACAACATCCAAAGCATTTATTTACCAAGAATGTCTCATATCAGTTTTAGTTTAGGAACATTTTTCCCTTAAATTTATTCTGTTAGGTCAACTTTGGAATTTCTTGTATTAATTTTCTTGGTATATGGTTCTTGATTTGCCCATGATACAAAGATATGTGCTTTCTCAACAATATTGTATAATTCTTCTATTTATGTGTATACTCTTGTGTATTCAGATAAGTGTGTGTGTGTGTGTGTGTGTGTGTGTGTGTGTGTGTGTGTGTGTGTGTGGCTTGTGATAAAGGCATTTGAAATATATTAGTAACAGTGCAACAAATTGGGGGTTTTCATATCTTACAAAATGCAAACCCTAAAATTTACACAGTATTTATAAAACCCATTTCCCTCCATAGTCTGAATAACTTTTTAAAGCACGGTATACATACAGAAATTGGAAATATATAAATAAATTTTCACGAACTAAAAAACATTCATATAATTGTGACACCAGAGGCATGACTCACACTCCCTCCCGGGTCCTAGTTAAAACCACATGTCACCAACGGCAAGCTGTATGTTATAAGAGCCTATATAGTGTTGGTCAGAAAAGTCATTTTAAAATCTAGAAAATTTTTGCATGCACAAGATCTTCTCTGCATCTGTGAGATTCTGCCACACCAGACAGACTATGACGCAGTCTATCAAAAGAGCAGGACAATGATGCTTCGGAGTGGGAAAACATAGTCCCTGTATGTTTAAGCTTTGCAACTCAGTATTAAGCTTTGACACAGGGAGGGAGGGAGATAAACTGATTATGGAACCACAGTTTTGAATTTACTGTAATATATATAATTCATTACCTCAGATTCTTATGAACATAAGCAAATAGTAAAAGTGAAGAAACATGCAGTGTATGTTTTACAGTGCCTTGTAGACACATTATTATTATTGCTACTATTATTTCCCCCAGGTCTGTCAGTCCTGTAAAGTTTTTCAATGATCTACCTTGATTTCAAAACATCTTTAAATTTTACAGAAAACATTTTGTCCACACTTGCGTAGTCTTGGTATGAAATGAAAGTGACATAATATTGACATCATCAGTAACAGATTTTTTTTTATTTTTGGTCATCACTAGGCTTCACTGTTCCAAGTCAACTTTTCAGATAGGAAGTCAGAGACAGAGATAGAAAAGAAAGATAGACAGCACAGAAGCCTCTTAGTACACTGGAGGCCAGCCTAAAAGTTTGACTGTGCAAGTCACAAAGCAAATGCATTATAGCAGTCCCTCATTTATTAAGGTTAATCAATTCCAGACACTACTCCATAAACGAACTTTCACAAAGTAGGATTCTTTATTTATAAATTGAATATTTTCACAGTTAGAGCATGGAAAAATTGTTTGTGACCTCCTAAATATAGTTTGTAACATTATTAGAGCCCTCTAGACATGAAATAACACTCCTTTAGCTTTGCTCCCTTGTTGAAAGAGACAGTAGTTGTTGTACGGATATTCTTTCCATCTTTATGCATGGAGCAAACGGTAGACTCATTCAAGTCCTAACGGCAGGAAACCTCCATGATTTTCTTGACATATTTGATCATATCCAAGAGTTTCACCTTCTCCTGGATGGTGAGCATCTTCCTCCCGTGCTTAGTTTCATCGTCAGAAGGCTTGGAAGAAGAAGCATGTTTAGGAGCCCTTATGGGGCTTAGATAAAAGTTCTCAGAAATCACAAACACTTACAAGAGCAAAGATGCTTCGGATGAGAGAAACACGCTCTGATTGGCTTGTTTCCCCACACCTGATTTCAAACACACACAAAGGGGGGGTCAAGCTGTTGCACCTGGTGTTGAGGGATTTGCAGGGGTGCTTGAATACATAGGCCTATTGTCCATATGTACAGTAATTTTAATACAGGAGTGAATAATTGACAGACAACCAAGTGTGCGCTGTATCATTTTCGCTGTCTCGATCAACTTTTTAATGAATATATTTGAAAAAAACCGGGATAGAATGAAGCCAGGAAAGTCAAAGCGAGAAGTGACGAGGGATGACTGTACTCAAATGAGCTATCTTGCTAGCTCAGTAATAAATTTCTCAACTATGATGCTACCATTATACACTGAAATTACTTCAGAAGCTAAATTTCTGGCTTTTAAATATTTACCTAAGGGGGCAGGCAGGTGGTGGCGTACATGGTTAAGCATATGCACTACAGTGAGCAAGGATCCAGGGTTCAAGCAGTAATTCAGTGGGTTAAGCACAAGTGGCGCAAAGCGCAAGGACTGGCTTAAGGATCCTGGTTCAGCCCCAGGCTCCCCAAGTGCAGGGGAGTTGCTTCACTGGCAGCGAATCAGATCTGCAGGCATCTATCTTTCTTTCCCCCTATCTGTCTTCCCCTCCTCTCTCCATTTCTCTGTGTCCTTTCTAACAATGACAACATCAGTAACAACAACAATAACTACAACAACAACAACAACAACAAAAAAACCCAAGGGCAACAAAAGGGAAAATAAATAAAATAAATAAATAAAATTTAAAAAAGAAAACATCAAATTTTAAAATAATGTAATATTTTAATAGTAGTTTAAGATACTAAAAATTCAAGCACAGTGGTCCAGGAAGTGGCGCAGTGGGTAGGGCACTGGACTCTCAAGCATGAGGTCCTGAGTTCGATCCCCAGTGGCACATGTACCAGAGTGATGTTTGGTTCTTTCTCTCTCTCCTATTTTTCTCATTAATAAATAAATAAAATCTTAAATAAATAAATAAAAATTAAAGCACATATCATCAATCATCAGGTGTGCACTGCATACTCAAGCTCCACTTACTCTGTAGGAACTGAATAAAGAAGATATCATTCCTAGTATTTTAAATGAGTTAAATGAGTTTGAATCCTGGGTTTCGATTTGCAGTCCCTTTTTACACTTATCTTTTATTCCTTGACACAAATATATGTATTCTTGTCCTCACTACTACTACTACTAGCGTTTGCCCTTCTTCCGTAGCCAGTCAACAGTGTCAGGTTGAGCCTGATGTAAACTTTCGAGACCTCCTTTGAATCTGGAGAGGTGGCAGTCGTTGACTATGTGGGTCATAGTCTGTCTGTAGCCGCAGGGGCAGTTTGGGTCGTCACTAATGAACAGGAATACTGTGTCTTGAGGTTAGAATCTTGCTGGGCTTAGAGACCTTGACATTTGCCTGATCTTTGTCCACTTCCAGTTCTTAGGGCCTCAATTACTTCCTCTAGACTTTTTAAGTGAATATAATACTTTTCATGGCCTGGGGATGAGGGAATTCCCTTCCCCATCTCCTTTAGTTCTTCTAAGGCTGGAGGAATAATCAAAAGAGCACTAGACAGGTTGGCAAAGGAAAGATCAATTTAATAGCACATATGTGGAGAATTTACATAGCAATAAATTATAAAGTCCAGTGGACCTTAGTATTTGCCCTATATTAAGGGGTCTAGGCTACCAAAGAACTGAGGAGAACTCACATAATAGAAACAGGGGTACTTCTGTATTCTGAGAGTCAACCTGAATGATATCTTCCCAAATTATTTCAATACATTCTTTGGGAACCTAAGTAAGGGAGCAGTGATTGATTAAGGAAAGGGAAAAAGGCTGTGATGGCATAAGATCTTCTTTAGCATCTCATATTTTTCTTGTTCTTAAAATAATCTGTGTTCATAATAATCCTAACTAGAGGTTTAGGATTATTTCTAGGTTTCTCTAGAGGAATACTGCGCCTCTAGTGACAGTCACCAAAACTGAACTGACAATCATTGGAAAATGTCTACTTTGGGCATATTGAGAAAACCCTATCTGACCCTTTGGAGGAGATTGAACCCACAATCTTAGCAGCTCTCTTTATGATTTCAGAGTAGTGACATCATCTAGAAATTCCCATTCTTAGGATCCATCAAGTCTGATTTTCTTAGCTATTAGCTATCTCAAATATAATTTATTCTCCCATTACAGCGTTATATAGAGACCTATCTGTTCTCTAAATTTAGGGATGATTTGTATGAAATGTGGACAAAACTGCAACATTCCTATAGCTTTACAGATTCTATAACTAAACCCACAGCTCAAAAAGAACTCAAGTATATGGCATTGAGGGGTAGCAATAATGCAAAAAATCACTGAAGCAGATGGTCTTCCTGATTTAGGGCTAGGTGGAAAACATTACAAAAAGCATTATTTAGGGAGTCGGGTGGTAGTGCAGCGGGTTAAGCACACGTGGCACAAAGCTCAAGGACCCTCGTAAGAATCCCGGTTCAAGCCCCAGAGCCCCACCTGCACGGGAACCACTTCACAGGCAGTGAAGCAGGTCTGCAGGTATCTATCTCTCCCCATCTCTGTCTTCCCCTCCTCTCTCCATTTCTCTGTCCTATCCAACAACAAAGACATCAATAACAACAACAATAATAACTACAACAATAAACAATAAGGGCAACAAAAGGGAAAATAAATACATAAATATAAAATTTTAAAAAAATATTTAAAATAGAGGTACCACCAGACCATGAGCATTATGTAAACTCTGGGAATTCTAAAAGGGTTTGATAATGGAAACAAATTTGTTATAGATGGATGAAATAAATAAAAGTTTTTCCCTCATTTTGATTATGCATGGCCATCAAGAGAGTACTTTATGAGGTATACATATAATAAGTGTAGATGGGTGGTGGTGCACCTGTTTGAGTTGTACATGTTACAATTTGCAAGGGTCCACTGTTTGAGCCCCCAGTACCCACCTGCAGTGATAAAACTTTGTAAGGTGAAGCAGGGCCGCAGGTGTCTCTTTGTCTTTTTCCCTCTCTACTTCTGCCTTCCCTCTCGATTTCTGGCTGTTTCTATCCAGTAAATAAAGATTTTAAAAAATAACAATAACAAGTAAAACAAAACAATATACAACTCGTGCTTAACTCACTACAAACAGAATAGAAGGAATTCAATTAAAAACTGCTGATGCTTAATCCTGAAAAGGAATGAGGAATAGTTGAGGAATAGTAGATTTGGTTAAATTAGAAAAAGCGTGGTATTTTAAATTAGGAACATCTTTGTAAACAAAAAAAAAAAGAAGAATAGATATATTTAATGTATGAAAACACTGATGGATTTGGAACTAGAGAATGGTGTCTTCACATATTACATCACTCTATTTTTTTCTGTCTGTTAAACAATGTAAGTATAGACTATATCATTTGATTTCAACTTACATCATGATTGACCAAACCACAGAGTTCATTGGGAACTGTTCAGGAGGAAGTTTGGAAGGGATTATGAAGCAGGAGAATAAGTCCTGTACTGCCAACTTGCTATTTAGATCTGATTTATATATTATGATTCTCTTACAGTTGTTTGAAACGCAGCTTGAGCAGACTAGAGTATTACAGATCACAGTGCTACGTAACAAGAACCTAAAGTCTAGCCATGGAAAGGAACTTTCAATGTAAAAAGAAAAGTATTTCAATTTTATGGCTAGCTACCTTAAAACTGACTTTTAAAAAAAATAGAACTCAATAAATATTTCTAAGTTATTGAGCTGGAGACACGAACTGAAACTTCCCAGACCAACTAACATCTCACAGCAGTTGGTACACGGAGGGAAACTGTAGTAGATCTTTTGTCTTTGGAGGGTTTTTTGTTTGTTTGTTTTAAAAGAGACAGAGAAACAGAGTGGAGATAGAGATGAAGAAAGCAGAGAAACCTGCATCACTTGAAACATTCCCCCCCCACAGGTGGGGCCTAGAGGCTTAAGCCTGGATCCTCTCACATAAAGATGTTTGTACTCTACCTGTTGCATCACTACCCAGCCCTGAGATAATTTAATGTTTAGCTCTGATACTGCATTTATATATTTGACATTAAGTATTATATTATTACTTGATAGTAAAAAATATATAGTTTTCCAGAACCATTGGCTTACCCCAGTACAACTGTATTAACCACAGCCTTAGAACTCATCTTTGAAAACAATATACATATATTTACTTCATGCTGAACTCATGTTTTATAGTTAATCTCTTGTTCAGAGTTGATTATTGGCCAATTCTAAAACCTTTAGACGATCAGATTTTAAATGAAAATGAAAGACAGTAGTAACATGTACATATGCCAGTTCTAAAGCAACCAGTGGCACAGCTATATAAGATACCCTAACAAAAGGACTTTTCAAAGTTAACCCAAACACCAAATAATGTGATGATAACAGTAACTATCCATTGTCTTTTCGAACCCTAAGACAGCAGGAACCTCACATCTCCACTATAGAGCCTATATTTCCCCCAGTCCTGGAACCTTAGGATAGGGCCCACTTTCCTGCATGCCTCTCCTAATCCATATCAAATAATATTGCATCTGCCGATCGCAACCTAATCAACGCAACGATTGCCACCTCAACATGCTTCAGCTCAGATTGTGTCCAGAGACTTCAGGTGTGGAATGACAACCCTTCAGCTTCATTACTCTTGTGAGACCTTTCCTTTCATAGTATTCTCTAATTCCATCCCAGATGGATCACTTTCCAACAAAGTCCCAAAACCTAGATATAGACCAGGTTCTGTGAGAGAGAGCATATGTTCACACATATCCATAAACAAGTGCAAAATATATACCTGAAAGCAGAAGTACACTAGAGTTTGCAGTGAGTACTTCCCTAACACTTCCTTTCCACTATTCCAACCTTTGGGTCCATGATTGCTCAACAATTTGTTTGGCTTTGTATGTTAACTCTCTTTTCAGCCACCAGGTTCCAGATGCCATCAGGATGCTGGCCAGGCTTCCCTGGACTAAAGACCCCACCAATATGTCCTAGAGCTCAGCTTCCCCAGAGATACACCCTACTAGGGAAAGAGAGAGGCAGACTGGGAGTATGGACCGACCAATCAACGTCCATGTTCAGCGGGGAAGCAATTACAGAAGCCAGACCTTCTACCTTCTGAAACCCACAAGGACCCTGGGTCCATGCTCCCAGAGGGATAGAGAATGGGAAAGCTATCAGGGGAGGGGATGGGATATGGAGATTGGGTGGTGGGAATTGTCTGGAGTTGTACCCCTCCTACTCTATGGTTTTGTTAATTTATCCTTTCTTAAATTAAAAATAAATTAAAAAATATATATGCAGGTTCTAGAATTCTCTTAACCCATCATAATGTTTAATTTTTATTCTATTTAATTCTAAGTGCAATGGCATCATTTATTATGAGCTCATTATCGGGTGGGGGTAGATAGCATAATGGTTATGCAAACAGATTTTCATGCCTGAGGCACCATAGTCCCAAATTCAATCCCCACACCACCATAAACCAGAGCTGAGCGGCGCTCTGGTAAAAAAAAAAAAAAAAAGTTCATTATCTATTATAGCTTCTCGCTATTATTAAATAAATTCCTTAGACCGCTCAGCCACGCTACCTAAGTCGTTAAATAAATTCCTACAGGCTTATGACCTTGCTTAATGTATTT
Organism: Erinaceus europaeus; assembly: GCF_950295315.1. NCBI lineage: Eukaryota > Metazoa > Chordata > Mammalia > Eulipotyphla > Erinaceidae > Erinaceus > Erinaceus europaeus. Next base: position 65,448,456 of record NC_080177.1, read on the forward strand.
TGTATAAGTTTAAATATTTTACAAAAAAAAAATATTTTAAAACATCCAGTTACCATAATTTATTGGCAACAATCTAAGTGCAAGGCACTGGTGTGGATGCTACAAGGGGAGCACCAAAGAAGGTTCCATGCTGTGGTTGGGCAGTGGTGCACATAGTAGTGTGCACACATTTCCATACTCAAGGACCAAGGTTCAAGGCCCAGCTTCAGGGGGAAGCTTCAGGGGAGGTGAAGCAATGCTGCAGGTGTCTTCCTCTCTGTCCTCTCTCCCCCATTCTCCTTCTGATTTCTGTCTCTATCAAAAAACAAACAAAAAAATTAAAATAGACACCAGGAGCAGTGGATTTACACCTAGCCACAGTGATAAATGATGGCAAAAAAAAAAAAAAAAAAGCTCTATTGTGATTGTATTTGTTTTATTTTAACCAGAGCACTGCTAGTTATGGGGGGGCGCAGGGGGATAACCAGGGATTTTGGAGTTTCAGGTATGAAAGTCTTTTTTGCATAATCATCTCTACTGGCCTAATTGTTGTTACTTTAAAAAGAGTTTCTTAGTCCCATGAAGAAAAGGCTTCGGAATACTGACAGATTGATAAATGACGATGAGTCAGAATTAAAGCCTGTCAGGGGCATTACTTACAGCAGAGCTCATATACTAGTGTACTGTTATCTGGACTAATCCTACCAACATTAAACTCAACTACTAGTAGAGTTTCATGTTTGATTTGATACCGTTTTGTGTGTCATACTTACCTTGTTAGAAGTTCTCTGAACAGCTAGTCGAAAGACGTTGTATCTCCCATCTCTGACAATCTTCACTTTAGCCTAAAATGGTCACCCCTTCTATTGCTCTTCTCAATCTAACATGTTTTTATTTTATTGCCACTATGTTGTTGTAGCAAGTATCACAGAAAGCAAATGGATGTGTTCACTAAAACCTATCTTAAAGAGAGACACCTTGCAACTAAAATGGATACCAATTGTTTCCCAATTGTTTCAGATGTAAAGCGGAGGAGGCAGATAGCATAATGGTTATGCAAAAAGACTCGCCTGAAGCTTTGAAGTCTCAGGTTCAATCCCCACCCCCACCCCCATACCACCATAAACCACAGCTGAGCAGTGCTCTGGTTAAAAACAAAACAAACAAAAAAGTGTGTGCTCAGATTTAAAATGTCAAACTCACAGTCAAAGAGGGGCTGAGAATTTCCAGATGAAGCACACAATAACTAGCCTCTGCCTAGTCAGAGAGACCAGTTAGCTTGCCCCAGAAGCACAGGTGAGGAAAAAATTAGCTGAGTACCAGTACTGGTGCTGCTCTAAATTTGTGAATTGGCAGCATATAGGTTCTGATTTCACAGCAATCATAACCATAGTGAACCCACACAGATCTGTGGGCTGAGGAATCCTTGTGACCTCCAAAGACTCAATATCTGGCTCTGGGTCGTATGCTGGTCTAACCCAGGAGGGTTATGTGGGGAGTGCTATGTCATATCCCTATCTGGGATATATACATTCACTAACAGATCAGCATCAGTGATGTTGGGTGTGGTGGGCATGCACATGACATGCTATCACAGCCCAGTTACCTGCTACTGACTAGAGTGAAGTCAGAGGTTAATACAAGCATACTAGGAATGAGTGACTCCTGTTACCACCTGTTTATTTACTATTGGAGAGTTAATGCATTACATGTAAGTTGATGGAATCCTGTAATAACTTTTTAATTTTTTTCTTATTTATTTATTTATTTATTTATTCTCTTTTGTTGCCCTTGTTTTATTGTTATTGTTGATGTTGTCCTTGTTGGATAGAACAGAGAGAAGTGGAGAGAGGAGGGGAAGACAGAGAGGGAGGGAGATAGACACCTGGAGACCTGCTTCACCACCTGTAAAGCGACTCCCCTACAGGTGGGGAGCCAGGGGCTCCAACCTGGATCCTTATGTGGGTCCTTGTGCTGTACTTAACCCGCTGCACTACCGCCCGACTCCCGTATAATAACTTTTTAGGACTGTTTCTGATTTTGAACTTCTTTCTGAGTGTCCATACACTAGACCTTCAAAGATAGCATACTGAAAACTGGTATCAAAATATCCTCAACAATGTTGACTGGCTTTAAGTTTTTGCCATTTTTAGAGTCTATGATTTTAGGACTCTAATTGGCAGATAACTGTATCTGATTAGTTTTTAATTACATTTTTTTACAGTTTTGAGACATTAATTTTCATTTGTACTATACAGCAAGAAGTGCTAATTTTATATTTATAAGATTTTTGTAAAAATTAAAATCTTAATGCAATTAAAGATCATGTAAAATATCAAACATTTCTTTGAACACACATATAAATTAAACTTGTAACATTGACACGTATTTATGACTTGTTTTTAAAGTTTTTATTTATTTATTAATGAGAAACACAGTAGGAGAGAGAAAGAGCCAGAAATCATTCTGGTACATGTGCTGCCAGGGATTGAACTCAGGACCTCATGCTTGAGAGTCCAATGCTTTATCCACTGTGCCACCTCCCGGACCACCATATTTATGATTTTGTAACTGTCACAAGGATTAAAATAAACTCTACATGTCTACATGCAGACTTCTACTATTGTTTCTCTTATTCCTTCTCCTCCTTCTCCTAACTCCTCCTCTTAATCATCATCATCACATGATTATTTTTGCCACCAGGGTTGTGACTTGAGCTCTGTACCGCACAATGAATCCACCATTTCCAGTGACCATTTTTCCCCCTTCTTTTTTTTGATAGAGACATAGAGAAACTGGGAGACGGGGGGCATAGAGAAGAATAGAGAGACATTTCTGCAGCAATGCTTCACTATTTATGAAATTTTCCACTGGCAGGTGGGGAATAGGGGGACTGAACCTGAGTGCTTTGCAGTAAAGTATGTGCTCTGCCAGATGCACCACAACCTGATCTCACATCTTCACTGCTTATTCTTCCTACCTCAGCTAACTCTATTTACCAGTTACAGTTAAGATCATTCGCACACAGGTCTTTTTCACCTTTCCTTACTTTGCCAATGTCATTTATTCTGCTTGCGATTAACCTCTCCACTTATGAGTGAAAGGATCATTCTAACTTAATTCGTCTACCTGACAGATGTCTCCTCCTGTTACAGAATTAACGAAAACACATCTCACTACAATACTGTTTTAGATTTTCAGATTTACATGTCCATGTTAGCATGAATCAGGTTTGGAACCTAAATAATATTTTTTGAGTTTTTCTTTTATATGAGAGACTAATCAATGCTTAATATTTAAGAATCATAAGTGAACTTTATATTTAAAACCTTTCATGACATTTCCACTAGAAATTTGTTAGGCCATATTTGCTTCTCAAACTCTAAAATAGAAACATATACAAATCCTGCACTCTGACAATCCCCAGATGTTGCTTCCAGAAGCCCACAGCTCGTCTTTATGGCCTAGTTGCAACTCTAATCACTTTTTATTATATTCTCTTCTTTCAAAGACTCATTCATTTAAGTCAGGCATACCAAACCTTCTGTCCTACATCACAGTATAGAAGGGACATCATTCCAAAAATCTATTATTTAATATTAAATATTTATCCCTCATTGTTCAAGTAATATGAATAACTTGAAGGAAAATGTATGCTAACACTCCAGGAGGTTGGAATATTTTCAATTCTTGAAAAATAATTGTAGGTTTTTGATGCTGAGGAATTATTCTGATGCAGTCTCTACCCCCAGGTTTTACCACACCCCACATTATCCTAGCAGTGCCCCCTTCAACCAATCCTGCCCCCACACGTCACCCCTGGTTGTCTGCCAATAAAAGGTCACTCACCCCCCCCCCAGCTCTCTCTCTCTGGGCTCCTTCGGGTCGTGCTCTCTCTCTCTCTCTGCATGGTGAGGTAGTGGGGACAGCCATTGTCGGCTAACTCCATGTGGCCTGAGCCACCCCCCCATCCTATAATAAAGATTCGTGTATCCCACTTGCTCCAGACCTCCCCTCTCTATCTTCTCCATGGTGCAGCCCGACACCTGGCAACAACAACATCTGGCGCCCATCATGTCCTGCACCCATGCCCCGCTGGGTGGCCCGGCCTGAGGTCCCCAAAAGCCGCCCAGACACAAGTAAGTGGCATCCGCCCGCCTCTGTGGCCCCGTGTTTCCCTCCACTATGGGAATTTTTTCGTTTTATGAGGAGGTGTCCCAGACATTATCTCCTTCTCTCCTGGGACAGATTCACACTCTCAGAGACACTTTAATTTTCGCTACACCATGGGTTCTCATAGCTATAATCACGACTTACAAGATATGTACAACGTGATCTGCCTTGAGGATACACGACTTTGAGACTGAGATACAAGAGTTAAAGCACATGTGCTTAAGACTTAGACGCCCTAAGTGATCAGCAGCTAGACCCAAAACTTCCATTCCCATCGACACACACACGTGTTCGGAGGCTCCTCCTTTGACCCCGCCCCCAGCTGATCCTGCCGGCCCAGTTCCGGTTTCCGTTTCTCTAAACCCGCCTTCTGTTGACCCCGTGGTTCCAGTATCTGCCTCTCTAAGCCCACCTTCTGTTGACCCCGTGGTTCCGGTTTCCATTTCTCTAAACCCGCCTTCTGTTGACCCCGTGGTTCCGGTATCCGCCTCTCTAAGCCCACCTTCTGTTGACCCCATGGTTCCAGTATCCGCCTCTCTAAGCCTGCCTTCTTTTACCCCGCGGTTCCAGTTCCTGCTTCCCTAAATCCTCCCCCTGCTGATATGTCATCATTAAGAGACCTTGTGGCTGAGATACAAGTGTTAAAGGATATTTTTTCAGCACTTAAGGACCTTAAACCATGTGCAGTCCACCCCGAGAGCTCCGTCCCCGTAGATACGTGTTCAGTTTCCCCTGCGGCCACTACAGCAGTTTCCACAGCACCTTCCACTTCCTTAGCTCTCTCCCCAGCGTCATCAAACCAAATCCACACCTTCCCGGTAAACGTGGCTCCCTCTAGACAAAACCCTCAGGCGTGGCACCCATCCACCTCTAAAGAGCTCAGAGAACTCAGACAAGTGGTCAGGGATGATGGAATTCATGCGTCATGGACTAAGTCCATTTTAAGGAGTTTTTACCAGCACCTTAACACCCCGAAGGACTGGAAAGACATGGCTTGTGCTGCACTCTGAGACACCCTCTATGTTCAGTGGACAGCGTGCTTCCACGATGAATGCTCTAGACAATCGCAGGAAAAAAGTAACAAACAGGTAGAATGGAATTTGGATGCTCTGTTTGGAGCAGGAGCATTTGAATCCAGAACTCAGCAGGCAGAAGCCAGGTTTCCAACCAGTTATTTTGAACAGGTATGCATCTGCGCAACACAAGCATGGGAAAGGGTGACCCCACCCAATGTAGATTCGTTAGTTTCCATTAACTCTGTTGGCCAAGGCACTGATGAATCATTAGCGAGCTTCATCTCAAGGGTGAGGACAAACTTAGAGAGAAAGGTTTATAATCCTGATGTCCGCTCTCTACTCCTGCGCTCTATTGTCTGGGATGGCATGATACCACAGTTCCATCGGGCATGCCTTAATCTTAAACACCTACACCCAGATAATTGTATTTTAGTGACACAGGAACTTACATCAGGCAATTATGGGGCACCCGCTACGACACAGGTTTATGCAGTTACCCCACATAATCAAAACGAGACCTGCTTTCAGTGCAGTCGCCAAGGACTTTGGCGAAACCAATGTCCAGATAAGCTGCGACCAGGCCTCCAGTCAGGGCAACCCTGCCTCCAGTTAGAGCTACCACGCCTCCAGTCAGGGCAACCTGCCTCCAGTCAGGGCAATCCCACCTCCAGTCAGGGCAACCCCGCCTCCAATCAGGACAACCCTGCCTTCAGTCAGGGAGCCAGAAGCCACATAAGGTCTGTCTAAGATGTCGTAAAGGGTTTCACTGGAAGAGAGATTGTTGGTCAAATTTTCACAAAGATGGCATGCCCCTGAATGGTACAAATTCAGGGCCTGAGATTTTGTGGACCACTCCTGTTTTAGAACGAGGTCACCCTTCTATGACAGTAAAGATTGGCAATATTCCTTTTAAATTTTTGATTGACATGGGGGCAGAAAAGACGATTTTAAGGCAAGAAGAGGTTCCCCAAGATTGGGAACTTCTCCCTGGACCCAGTATACATGGAGTAAGAGGGGTGACCCCATCATTTCGCACATGAGACTTGCTCGTGTGGAAAGACCCGGAAGGCTCTACCAGACACTTCCGCCCTTTGGTAGCTGATATTAGCACCAACCTACTGGGCAGAGATCTTCTGGAATGTCTTGATGTTAGGATATCCACAGATGCCTCTGCAGAGTGTAACACTCACTCCTGCGAAACCAGATCTAATCAGCACCCCCAATACTAGCTGCCACTGTTCGTATGCAAACTCCCCACTTAGGCTGGCTTTCTAATGAGCCTGTCTGGGTGGAACAGTGGCCTTTACCTAGGGATAAACTAGAAATTTTAAAAGAGTTCATCCAAGAGCAGTTGTCCTTGGGACACATTCATCATTCTTGAAGTCCATGGAATACTCCTGTCTTTGTGATTAAAAAGTGCTCAGGAAAATGGCGCCTCCTTCAAGATCTCCATGTGGTAAATAAAACCATGCAGGTCTGGGGCTCCCCCCAAAGGGGTTTGCCTCTTGCTTCTGCAATTCCCACAGGAATTCCAATCATAGCTATTGATATACAAGATTGTTTTTTCTCTATTCCCTTGCATCTGCAAGATTGTAAATGTTTTGCCCTCTCTGTTCCGTCTATTAATAACGCCAGCCCTGCTGATAGATTTGAATGGGTGGTGCGCCCCCAGGGTGTGGCCAATAGTCCTACAATTTGTCAGGAGGCTGTTAAATCTGCCCTTTCCCCATATATTCATAAGGGCCTTCATGTTTTTCATTATACAGATGATATTTTAATATGGGGAAAATCAGATACAAATCTCTATGCCTTACATGATTTTCTCATTCCTGGCCTTAATGTAGCTCCTGAGAAGATACAGCTAATTCCTCCAATATCTTTCCTAGGTTCAGAGATTTCTCTAATGCAAATTCGTCCCTTAAAACCTAATGTCACCTTTCCTTCTAACCTTACTCTTGCTTCTTTACAAAGTTTTCTAGGAAATTTAAATTGGCTTAGGAAGTATCTCTACCTGCCTACAAGCTGCCTCCAACCACTGTTTGACCTGTTGAAAGGGAACAAACAGCCCTCCTCAAAATGTAAGTTAACTCCCAAGGCCTCCTTGGCACTGGAAAGGGTTAACCAGGCCCTCCAGGACATGCACCTTGTTCGATTCTCCCCCTCCTCTCCGGTAAACCTTCTAATCTTTAACTCCACCCCCACAGTAGTAGGGACATTGTGGCAAGACCATGGGGTTCTCGAGTGGCTTCACACGCCAGTAGGAGGAGCTCCAAGACTCCTCACTGAGATACACGGATTAGCATTCATGGTTCGCCAAGGGAGAAATAGGTCTGTGCAGGTCTTAGGGAAAGAACCAGATTTAATTATCCTGCCCTTTTCTCTTACAGATACAGAGTGGCTTATACGCCATCATTCCTGCTTTGCCATAAGCTTCAAAAAGGGAAGCTGCTGCCCTTATATATTACCCAGACAAATAATCTCCTAACCCTCTCTTTACTGAGCTTCCTGAGAATTCCCCTCAGTACAAAGAACTTTATGCTGTTTTCCAGAATCCTTCAAGCTTTTTTCTGACAGTGTGTATACTGTTAACTTACTTCCATGGCTTGCTCGTTCTTATATGAAAATTGATGACAACCCATTTTCCCCTCTCTTGATTCAAATTGCCTCTATGCTCTGTTCTCCAACCCAACCACTGTATATTCAACACCTTGGTTCCCACAGCTGCTTCCTGGTTCCCTGTCCAAAGGGAATGCTGCAGTTGACCACCTTGCCTCCACAGGAACTTTCCCAGTCTCTGTCTCTGATCCTGCTAATTTTCATTCTCTAACCCATGTTAATATTAAAGGCCTTTGAGCTCGATTTCCTGATGTTCCTTTACCACAGTTAAAACATATTCGCGCTACATGCTCTTCTTGTGCAAGTCTCATAAAGACACCTGCTATCCAGACCCTTGGGGTTAACCCCCGAGGTTTAAAAGCTAATGTTATTTGGCAAATTGATGTCACCCACATACCAAACTTTGGCAAACAAAAATATGTGTTTGTCTCAATTGATACCTTTTCTAAATTTATGTGGGCTACAGCTCAGACAGGAGAAAGCTTTAAAAAGCTTATAAGCCATATGCTCTCCTGTTTTGCTGTGATGGGCTTACCTCTTCAACTGAAAATAGACAATTCAGCTACGTTTACAAGAAAACAATTTAAAGATTTTTGTTCCCTCTGGAATATTACTCATACCACGGGCATTCCCTACAATCCACAGGGACAAGGCATTGTCGAGAGGGCCCATCAAACTCTGAAGGCTCAATTAAATAAAGATAAAGGAGGAACATATCCCCCCAATATCCAGCTAGCAAAAGCCTTAACTACATTAAATCTCTTTACTATTTACAATAATTTGGACCTACCTCCTATCATTCTTCACTGGCAAACACCATCTACCCTCCCATCCATTAAGGTCAAATGGAAAGACCCACTTGATAAAATTTGGAAAGGGCCTTACCCCCTATTGACCATGGGTAAGGGTTTTGCATGTGTTTTCCCTCAAAATTTCTCTAAACCTGTCTGGGTTCCTGCACACCATGTCCGACAATACCCGCAGGATGGTGCTGTTATCCCTGAAGAACAAGAAATACTACAAGAAGACCAGATGCAGAATACATCCCAGGACCCATAATACGACATGGCTGAACCTACAAAATCTGGCTCACGGAGACCTCTCTCCTACCCTTTCCCTGAATGTCTTATGTTATAACTGGCCAGTTGTGTTTTGTGAGTGAGTGTGTTGAATGACTAAAAAATTTTTTTGTATGACCCATCTTCTCGGAGTACTCTAAAAGGTAATTGGCTTTATATAAAAATACTGTATGCAGCTAAAGTTTCTGGAGACGTCCAGAAACATTCCAAAATTTTTGTTTTTCTCCCTCTTTTGATTTTTATATATAGTTTTGGTATATATGTAAGTGTTTAGTCTTAAACTGTGTGACTAATGACAGATATAAATTTGTTTTTAAAATGATATGTTTTTATAACAAAAGTTCTTTTTCCTCCAGTGTGTTATAACTAAATGTTTATGGGTATGTCTCAAGTTTGGTAACACTAACTTAACAGTCAAAAGTGTAACCCTATAGCTACATTATTACCAGACAAGGTAAAAATTAATTTTCTAAGGTAACTAACTAAGGTAAAAGTCTAAATGCTTGACGTGACTATACATTCCCAAAACTAAAATATAAATTCTCTATACAGGACACCTTTGGAAGGCCCCTAAAAGTGCCCTGTAAACTATCTTGTGGAAATTAATCCATAACAGATCTGGCATCAATCTGGCAATGTCAATGTTAAAATCATTGTCACAAAAATGTGTTAACTCTCTAAGCAATTTGAGTCTGTTTAAAATACATATCTTAACTAAAATTGGTCTCAAGATTCTGCTGCAGAGACTGCTACAGGAGGTCACATTAGATGACCTTTAAATAAAATCATAAAGATATTTAAACCAATTATAATCATCGAGGTATCAACTATAATAAACCTCTAACTTGTTACAAGTTTAAATTGACCATGAGAAGCAGATTGTTTGTGTTTCTTTCACAGGAAACCCGGAAAAACCATCTGAACCCCTGCACACCCTGACGTCACCCACTAGACGGCACAACTATAGTGACACACCCCCCGAAACCCTAGATGTCACTCAACGCGATCTGAAGAACCTGATACACAGACTCCAAGGACAGAACTTTCTTAATACATGCTTGCAGTTCCTGCTTCTGATTTGCCTGTCATGTGTTGGTGGTTCCAGCTGGCTATCTACAGAAAAGCAGAATTCCAGTGGCTAACCTCCCTCATGCAGTGTCTCATCCCCTGCCAATTCTTCCCCTAGCCATCTACTTTGGACTGAGACTTGTATTGGACTTGCTGACATACCCTATAGACATTTTACACAATTTTGAAGCAGCTTATTTCCCTTCACGCTGCTGGTTTTTCATAGACTGATCCTGAGTAATTCATAGACTTTTACAGACTGTTGCCTTGAGGACTATACAATGCCAAATAGACCCTCTGTTTGGTGGGTCATGCCCTCCTGCCTCCCCCTCATTATGTACTTTTGCCCCTACCCCCCCAAGCAGGGAATGTTCATTTTCACACCAACCCTTTCCTTCACATCACACTGGCTTTTACTACACCCCTACTTGTCCCTTCCTGTTTTGTTATATCATTTAGGTTTATGCCTAAAAGGTTTCTGCTCCATGATAGTCTTTTACAGACTTTGAACCATCTTATACTATTACTAGGTAGAAAGATAAAAAAGGTGTAGAGATATTGTGAAGAGATGGTTGAGCAGGCTGTGCTTAAACCTATGAGATGAGTCCCTCCAGGTAAGTCTCTCTCTCTAAAGAGGGGTTGAGCACAGGGGGACACATAAATCTCACAAGGTTGGCAGCCATTTAAGCTTTCCCTCCTCCACAGAAAGTCCTACATCTTCCCACCTGAGCACGACATTCAAGCCTGCTCCATTCCATTTTTCTTTACTGTGTCCATTTAGATATAAAGGGAAAGGAGGAGATGATGCTGAGGAATTATTGATGCAGTCTCTGCCCCCAGGTTTTACCATGCCCCACGTTATCCTAGCAGTGCCCCCTTCAACCAATCCTACCCCCACACGTCAACCCTGGTTGTTGGCCAATAAAAGGTCACTCACTCCCCCCCCCCCGGCTCTCTCTCTCTGGGCTCCTTCGGGTCGTGCTCTCTCTCTCTCTCTGCATGGTGAGGTAGTGGGGACAGCCATTGTCAGCTGACTCCATGTGGCCTGAGCCACCCCCCCCATCCTATAATAAAGATTCGTGTATCCCACTTGCTCCAGACCTCCCCTCTCTCTCTTCTCCGCAGTGCAGCCCAACACCTGGCAACAACAACAGGTTTTAGAGTACAGTGTTGTTGCACTTATTAATTATATTTAATCTTTGGCAAAAATAAAAAAAAAACACTGTAGCAAAGCTATGACTCTGAGTAGTCTCCTGGTATCTGCACCCCATAATGACCCTGGGTCCATACTCCCAGAGGGATAAAGAATAGGAAAGCTATCAGGGGAGGTGATGGGATAAGGATTTCTGGTGGTGGGAATTGTGTGGAGTTGTACCCCTCTTATCCTATGGTTTTTTCAGTGTTTCCTTTTCATAAATAAAAAATAAAAAAATATGTATTTATTTACTAGAGATGAAGAGACTGGCAAGGAGAGAGAGAACACCAGAGAATCATTCTGGCATATGTGATGCCAGGGATTAAATTTGGGACCCCAAATCTTTTAAGTTTAACACTTAATCCACTGCACTTCCTCCCAGATGTCATTTAAACCATTCTATTCATGAGGACTTCTCCAAGGACAGAATCAAAATTGCTATTTTACCCTATTACTTCTTTTACAAATTGTAAATATTCAAGCCATTGAATTTCAAAAGATAGATCCCTGCTGGGTTTCTAGGGAAAAAAAAAACAACAACATAGGGTTTGTTTGTTTGTTTCTATGGTCACTGCCAGAGTTTCACTACTCTTGACAACATTTTTAGTTGGAGACACAGACAGAAAGAAAGAAAGAAAGAAAGAAAGAAAGAAAGAAAGAAAGAAAGAAGAGAGAGAAAGGCACCATTGCACTGAAGCTTCCTCCAAAACCTGGTTATTTCACATGGAAAACAAGGGACACTATCCAGGTGAGATATTTTGCCAACCCAGAAGCACAGTGTTTTTAATCATTTAAGTCTCAGTAAGTCTGGTTCATAATCTATGACTGTTGTCAAAAGAATTGGAAGTAGTGCAGTAGAAAACTAGGGTGTGAAGTTAGGAAAATGGATTAAGAAGTGATTTACTGTTGAGAGGTGTGATATTGGGACAGGCAGAGGCATACCCAGTAAAGCATACACACTATCATATGAAAGGATTCAGTTCAAGCAATGGAGTAATGCTACAGGTGTCTCTGTCTCTATTCCTCCATTTATCTCTGTTTACATACAAATAAACAAAAAAAGACCACTGGGAGCAGTGGATTCTTAGGGCTAGCACTGAGCCCTAACAATAATCCTGAAAGCAAGAAAAAAAATGAGGGAGAGAGAAATGTGCGATGAATGGTGCAAAAGAACACCCCCCCAACTCCCCAACTCCGCGCTTTTTTTTTGCCTCCAGGGTTACCTCTGGGGCTTAGTGCCTGCACTACAAATCCACTGCTCTTGGAGGCCATTTTCTATTGTTGTTGTTGCTGTTATTATTGTTGCTGCTGCTGTTGTTGGATAGGACTGAGAAAACTGAGAGAGGAGAGGAAGACAGAGAGGGGTAGAGGAGTGGTAGATAAACAGTTGCAGACCTAACTACTTCACTGCTTGTTAAGGGACTTCCCTGCAGTTAGGGAGCCAGAGGCTCAAACCAGGGTCCTAGTGTTGGTCCTTGTGCTTTGCACAATGTGCACTTAATGCAGCGCATTACCTTCCAGCATCCACAAAGAACCCTTTTATTTAAAAGACAGCGATGGCAAACCTGACTTCATTGGACAGATGACCTCACCATTGTAGCCTGGAACCCCACCTCTCCAGACCCCTGCCCCACTAGGTAAAGAGAAACAGGCTGGAGTATGGATCAACCTGCGTATGCCCATGTCCTGCAGAGAAGCAATTATTGAAGGCAGACCTTCCACCTTCTCTTTTTCTGCTTCAAAGGTTATTACTGGGAGTGGCTCAGTGACTGCACTTGAATCCACTGCTCCTGGAGGCCATTTTTCCCATTTTTGTTGCCCTTGTTACTGCTATTTTTATTGTTGTCATCACTGTCACTGTTGTTGGATAGGACAGAGAGAAATCGAGAGAGGAGGGGAAGACAGACAGGGGGAAAGACAGACACCTGCAGACCTGCTTCACTGCCTGTGAAGCGACCCCTCTGCAGGTGGGGAGCCAGGGGCTCGAACTGGGATCCTTATGCCGGTCCTTGAACTTTGCACCATGTGCACTTAACCTGCTGCACTACTGCCGGACCCCGACCTTCCTTCCATCTTCTGCACCTCATAATGATCCTTTGTCCATGCTCCCATAGGGTAAAGAACAGGAAAGTTTCCAAGGGAGTGGATTGGACATGAAACTCTGGTGATGGGAATTGTGTGGAATTGTACCCCTCTTATCCTATGGTCTTGTAGATCATTATTATATCAAATAATAATAATGAAAAAAATAAATAAATGAAAGTCAGCCATACCAAGCCTTCTGTCTTACATCACAGGATGTAAGGGGGATCATTCCAAATTGACCAACTTATTGAATAAAATAAAATGTCACCTAAATGTCCAAAAATATTGGCTAAAATTTTGGGAAGCTAACTAACCTACCTTCATAGCACCTTTGTCAAGAGATCTCACTTTGAGAATAATGCCTAGTTTGAATCCAAAATCATGGACAGTCTAAACAGTATGTAACTGGGAAAAGAAGAAAACTGTTCTTAGCCTCCTGTAAAGATGTTCAAACAACAAACCCAGGACCTATGAATAAATAATATTATATGGGTAAGACACAGGTGGATAATCTTAAGAGTTATAACATTGTTGACCTCTCGCAATGTATTCTCATTAGGGAGATTGCAGAGAAAATTAAGATTACTCATCAGCTGCCCTTAAAATAGAGGATATCTTGAATTACTGAGGTAGACCCAAAGTTATCACAAGAGTTTCTAAAGTGGTAAAAATTTTAAGAAGAGAAAGAGAGATGCAGCATTTGTAGAATTCAAGGAAAGCCAGAAGCCTCTAGAAGATGACAATGACTAGGTAACAGTTTGTTTTCTAAAGACAAAAGAGAATAAACCAACCAACATCTTGATCTCAATCCACCACAAGTAGCATTAGTCTTCTGGTGTGCAAATAATATATTTGTCTTGTTTATGCCATTTGTAGAAACTTGTTGCAGCAGAGATAGAATACTATTACAATTAAAACAAGATTTTTTTTTCCCTGTACAATCCTTTCTACTCCTTTGGGAATCTTTATTCCTAGCTATATCCAAGACCACTCACATGATCAAAGGAGGTTCCTGGTTAATTCACATAATAGCAAACCTAAGATGCCTCACTTGTATTTGGGGGTGAAACTGAGTTTACTAACTACCCAATTACAGGATAATAGCAGAATGATAATGAGGAAAAGACTTTTCTCATTTTTTTATGTTTATTTATTCCCTTTTGTTGCCCTTGTTTTATCGTTGTAGTTTTTGTTGTTGTTGTTACTGATGTTGTCGTTGTTGGATAGGACAGAGAGAAATGGAGAGAGGAGGGGAAGACAGACCTGCTTCACAGCCTGTGAAGCAACTCCCTTTCAGGTGGGAAGCCAGGGGCTCTAACCCCAGTCCTTAAGCTGGTCCTTACACTTCACGCCATGTGCTTTTAACCTGCTGTGCTACTGCACGACTCCCCTTTTCTCATTTTCATGAAAAATTTCCCTCTCATTTTTGTACTACTTAATACACAAAGCACCTGCACTTGCATCCATCCCACACTTTGTGGTACCATATTTGCAGATTATGATTTCAAACCCATTCTATCCACCATAAGAGGCATTTGACTTAATTGAAAACTTTCCTTATTTATTTATTTATTTATTTATTCCCACCAGGGTAATCACTGGGGCTCAGTGCCTGTGCTATGAATCCACTGCTCCCGGTGGCCATCTTTTTTTTTTTTTTTTTTTTTTTTAAGTGGATAGAACAGAGAGAAATTGAGAGAGCAGGGGAGACAGAGAGGGAGCAAGAAAGACTTGCAGACCTGCTTTACTTCTTGGGAAGCGACTGCTCCTACAGGTGGGGAGCTGAGGCCTTCAACAGTGATCCTCGTGCAGGTCCCTGGGCTTCATAGGATGTATGTTTAATGAGGTGCAGCATTGCCAGGCCCCCTCTCTTTCTTTTGATTTTATCAATCCCTCCAAACTAAAACTTCTCAGTTGTAGTTTTGGAGTACTATCATATCTCTTGCACAGGGACACAACAAAAAAATTATGTACTTCTGTGCCTTATCCTAGTCTAATCCTATGCAAATTATAGAATGACTAATTTGTTTGTTTTTAACCAAAGCACAACTCAGCTCTGGTTTATGGTGGTGCAGGGAATTAAACCTGGGACTTTGGAGCCTCAGGCATGAGAGTCTCTTTGCATAACCATTATGCTATGTACCCCCTAAAATCTTTTTTCTTAACATTGTTAAAACAGAAAACCTTCTATCTTCTTCCTCTTCTGTCTCTATTACCTTGAAAAAAGTGTTCTCTATTCTAGAAGTACTGCTCCTACATTTATCATTCTTAGGTATTTATTTATTTTTCATTCAAGCTAAGTCTACAGGCATAGTACTCCCTATGCTGGCCAATGACCTCATGCCACTAAATTCAATGGACACTCCTTTTTTCCTTAATGGATATTCTTAGAGCAACTGACAATGTTGACTTCTCTCAACATCTTCAAATATTCCTTTATCCAACCATTTTTTTAAAAAGTCACAGACTTTTTTTTTTTTTTTTTTAGCCTCCAGAGAAATGGATTCATTCATAGTGCAGGCATGGAGCCCCAGCAATAACCCTGGAGGGGGAAAAATTTTTTTTACTTGAGTCAAATTCCTCACTTGCCCCACCCAAGACTAATCTTGTAAAAATTTTAGAGTTTGGTCAAAAGGTTTATTCTAGAAGTAAGCTATACATGGAATTTAGTGTGGAAAACAAACAAGTTTCTCTGAGGGTAATAAGAGAAAATAATATTCTTAACCAGGATCAGAGGTATGATAAAGGGTTTAATAATAAACTCCATCCTTCAGTAAGGTAATAACCAGTTATCTAAAGATCAATGATAGTTGACTCTACCAAAGTGAAGGGCAGAAGGAGAAAGACAAAGCCTGGCAGTACCTTCTACGTGACCATACAAATCATATTATTTTTGGCACAAATCTCACTTCTACTATTTTCTTTAGTCTCAGGAAGTCACAAGTCAATGAGGATTCAAGAGAAGTTGCAAAGTTATATGGTTAGGGAAATGTATTCCTTCCTTCCTCTTTCCCTTTCACCATCCTTCCTCCCTCCCTTCCTCCTTCTTTGTTTTTAAATTTATTTCTTTATTCCCTCCCTTTTCTTCCTTCTTTCTTTCCTTTCTTCCTCCCTTTCTCCCCCCCCCCATAGTCTGTCACAAGTAACAGAACTTTTATCATCAAACCATCCATAGCAATGGCAAAATTAGTTGTTTGCTTGCATGAATTAGGCAGTCTGGCTGGCAAATAATAAGTTGCTCACTTAGTTTGCTTGTTGATGTTTAGCACTGAACTTAATTTGGATAAATGTGAAAATTAGGTTTCACAATATTCTTATCATCCTTGGAAGAGAAGGGATGATTCTCAAACAAGTGACACTTCAGTTTTTGTTTATATGGGTTTGCGTCTCCCACTACAAGTAAAACTCACAACCATCTCTAACCCTTGACAAATTTAGACCAATTTACTCGTGCTGACTTGACCATTCAGTTTGGATATACTGTCTATGTTAGTTAAGACAATGGGCAGGACAGAAAGGAGGAGCCACCAAGAAGGCAGCCACCAAGAAGACTCCACTATATTCAATTATTAATGATTCATATTCAGATCAGCAGTTAATCCATAACTTCAAAGAAAGTAGAAATATTTTAGAACTATCAGGGAATGAACTAAAGGATGATCTTTTGGTATCAGCCTCCCAAACATTTTTTTTCTGTCCACATCCAAACAGAAGGAATGACGCAGGGCAACAAGTTTTGTTATTTATAGCCTCAAACAAGGTTTCATTATTAATGGAAATTCTAATAAAACAAAGCTTGAGCTTTTCCCCCAAGTGTATTGTTTATATGCCTGTTTAAATTCAAATTTGAGCCAGTAGCTAGGGAAATAAGAATATTTGAAGCATATGGCAAAAATCTCATATGCTGAAGTCTGATTTATCCAGAAGCATAAATACTGAATTATGCACCTCCTACTTACTCTAAATTGAACTGCCCACATCTTTGGGGTGCTGCCTACAAGGTGTCTAATGAGTTAGATGCCGGTGCTTATTTAACAAGAAAAGAAACCAAATAGAGCGTAACTGAAACCTGGGTATGGTTTGTTTTTGTTTTGTTTCAGAGAGCTGTCAGATATTTCAGTCTAATCTTAAAGTTGCTGCTTCCTTTTATTGCAAGTCGACTTCAGAATTTTAGTTACCTCTTGCTACAAAAGGTTTCAGTTTACAGGGTGGCAGGAAGAATGAAGATCGATGGTTGCTGGGTCTGGTTGGTCATACCAATTTGTATTGCAATCTAGGTGCTGCAGTCTCTGAGATTTGAGTTTAAATGTGTGCTTTGTAGCTTTAGAAGAAAGATGCAGCCTGCATACAGCTGTAGATCAACGCTGCCAGTTTATTCACAGGGTGAGGCATCCATCATCCCTGTGCACATGGACATTTCATAGGCTAGCGAATAGAAAAGGAGAGAGCTGGAATAAGAGAAGGAATGGAGGGAGAAAGAGAATGAAAACATGGGAAGAAAGGAAAGGACACAGGAAGGTGATTTTTGCTTTCTGAAAGTAGCACATGTACAGCACAATCTTTCAGACCACAAGTTGCTGTTTAGTCATAGAAAATAAGACCAGTAGGGCTGGGAAGATAGCATACTGACTATGTAAAAGATTTTCATGCCTGAGCCTCCGAGATCCCAGAGTTCAATCCTCAGCATCATTAGAAGCCAGAGCTGAGCAACCCAACCCCTCTCTTGCTGCATCTCCCTCATAAATAAATGAATAAATAAATAAATATTTTTAAAAAATAAAATAGGACCATTCAAAGCTAAAAAATAATGGTGATGGTAAATACATGCTTAGTAAGCATGGACTAATAAAGATTTGCTCAGTATTTTTACTAGCACATATTCATAATTAATCCATATCCACTATGTTTAAAATAATGCCTTTGAAACAGTTTCTTTTGATAAGCAGCTTAATATATCCCAAATATTACAAATTTGAAAATATTCTCATTTGAAAAATTTTATGTGACTCATAACCTAGATTTTTTTTTTTGGTGATATCTTTATTTTATTTATTTAATTAATTAATTTATTTTTAAATTTATTTCTTTATTGGGGAATTAATGTTTTACATTCAACAGTAAATACAATAGTTTGTACATGCATAATATTCCCCAGTTTCCCATTTAACAATACAACCACTATGTCATTTATCATACTTCATGGACCTGTATTCTCCCCACCCACCCACCCCAGAGTCTTTTACTTTGGTGCAATACGCCAATTCCATTTCAGGTTCTACTTGTGTTTTCTTTTCTGATCTTGTTTTTCAACTTCTGCCTGAGAGTGAGATCATTCCATATTCATCCTTCTGTTTCTGACTTATTTCACTCAACATGATTTTTTCAAGGTTCATAATAACTTAGATGTTTTATTTCCAAATAAACACATTAAATTTGTAATAGAGGTCAAAGTACATATCTTCTGCCATTCATTCCCGTTCTTTTAAAAACTGAGAAAAATGGCTGAGGGTGTTTTAGTTGTATACTGTAATCACATTCCAACCTCTAATTACTTAGTTTGTTGTTTATTCTTTGAGGAAACGCATACACAACCTCACTGTTCATAGGTGATTGCTACTAATTTCTTGTCTTGTTCCATGGAACACTGAGGAAAGTCAAAATAGGAAGAGACATGTTTTCATTTGTTAGTGGAGGAGAATATATCTATAGCTCTTTTACAAATGGCCTCTGGAATAAGATATATATTTCAACTGGTGTCTATTGAGAGAAGAATGAATTTTGCAAGGCAGAATTTTTCCCTGTGTAGTGTCTTTTAGTTTGTTTTCTTATTGAAACTATTTATTTGTTTGTTCATTTATTTATGAGAGAGGAACAGAGTTTCTGATACATGAGACACCGGCAATCAAACTCAGGACCTCATGGTTGAGAGTCTAGTGCTTCATTCACTGTGCTACACTCCAAGCCAAAATTAAAATTGACTTCTATTTTTTTAAAGGATAAATAAGACCAAAGTTATACTTTTTTTTTAGTTATACTTATTGATTGATTGATTTTTACCAGAGCTCAGTTAAATTCTATTTTATGGTGGTTCTATGGATTGAGCCTGGGATGTTGTAGCCTCAGGCATGAAAGTGTTTTTGTAGAGTCACTATGCTACCTCATTGGCCCTGTTTTTCTTATTTCTTCAAGACAAATAATCTGATAAGGAAAAGACTATTTTCATGGTTCATGACGAACTAAATTTTAGCTATTGATGTCAAATTCTAAGCCTATAAGATGATTTATAAATAAGTATGTTGGGTTTATTTTGTGTAAACAACTGAAGCATATTTTCTATGCTATATTACACACAGTCTAGCCCTCTTTCAGATTCAAAAATTTTAGGTTTTGCACATGTAAGTTTGAATTCAGTGCACTTATTCCATCAATAAAAATATTCTATGTCTGAAGTACGCAGTTACTAGTCTCTAAAACAAAGATAATCTTCTTTGATTCTATCATCCAGGTGAGATTGTCCTTACAATGGTAGACCTGTCATAAGCAAGTTTTAAATGGTAACTGCATAGTCAAATAGTTATATGAAAACTCTCTCCCCTCTATAATCAGTACTGAGAAAAAACCTTTTGTTTTAGATATTATTGTTCCTAAAAAAGTTGAAAGAAATAATTGGCAACTAATGCTTAACTAAACATCATAGACATTAGCTTAGAAGTATTTACAAAAATCCTATAAATTCTACCCATTCAGTCATTACTCTGTATTCTCATTCTTTAAGGAATAATTTAATCATACGGTGTGATGACAGAAAGGGTTGAGACCCTACATATAAAGAGAATACATCCCACACACATTTAAATCATGAACATTATGTAACAATATAATAACTATTAGGAATGATAGCAAGGCTGAGATTTTTCAGAAACCAACTTTCACTCACACACACACACACACACAAAATCTGCCTCTTGTGTGTACTAGAGTGACAAGGTCTCCAACAACATTGCAGTTTCAGCAGAATTCAGGATCTAGTCTCCATTTTCTTCTTAGTCTACTAAATATTTTAATTAGAAGTTATCTTAATAGAAGCACTTGACTTACATGATATAGTCTTTAAACAACAGTCTAAATAAAGATGTCTGATCATTCAGAGCAGCTGAGTAGATGGTGCTACTCTGAATTAGCTCTCTTTATTTTCCAATAAAGCATTATATTCAATAAGTTAAATATCTCTACTCCTAATTTAAAAATGGAAATGTGAAGCTGAAAGTAAAAGGCAGTACAATGAGGAATACCAGGGACATGTATGTCAAATTTAGTAGAAGTATTCTTTGTTCTGCTTTAGCTTTAATTTTTATTCGACCAGAAAGCAACACTGGAATCCTGATTTAGAAAGAAAGACCATAAAATAAAGTAACAACGTAAAAAGACAGACAGGCTGGCTCATGTATTATTTTATATTGAAACTTGTAATTGACTAGGAAAAGAAATTCCAAGACTGATAAAAAGAAGCAACTAATAATTCTACCTAAAACTACAAATTTTGCCATTATTTTAACAAATATTATGTAAACAGGTATTTTAAGCAAAATGCATCAGTAAAAAAAACTTATATGCTGATCCTCAGAGCATGTTTACAATTTTTCATGTTTTTATATATAGTAAGAGATGTTTATTTCTATGTCCGAGCATTATCTTCTAATAGAAAATAGCTTATTCAAGACTCCACATAAGAAAATAAAAGATACTTCTTTCATATTTATCTAGAAGACGTTATAATCACCCAAGGATGTAGAGTATGTTGTCTTCAAAATGACATCATATAATTTGCTTTACATATTTAAAGTCAAATCTCATTAAAAGACAGTAATGTGATACAAATAAGCTAAAAATAGCTTAGTTATAGTTTGAGATAACATCTTCATCGCACTTATAAATCTTCTCAGTTGTGAAACGCCATTAAGCATTTACTTGAGGCACAGATTGGTAGGTTATAGGGCCACAAGAGGGCAGCAGATGGTCTGAAACTAATGAACCGAGCTGATGCATGTGCAATGACAACAGGAAAGGTTTTTCAGCCTAGAAAGAGCAGTTTCCAGTCTGAATATGAAGAAGATAGAAAGGAAAGGAGGGAGAGGGTATGATATGCCTATAAATAAGAAAGAAAAAAAGTTAGAGAAACATAGTTACTATTTAACCAATTTATTTGTTTCTGTTGTCATTGCTGTGAGAGAGGAATAGTGTGTGTGTATGTGTATGTGTGTGTGTGTGTGTGTGTGTGTGTGTGTGTGTGTGTGTGTACGTGTACGTGTACATATACTTAAGGCCAAATTACATGAGAAATTATAGTTCTATACAAATCTGCTTTCCAGAATTTGCAAATTTCTTGTAAAATCTCTCCTTATAAAAAAGGAGCATTTATTTGGGTTGCTAGCTTTTCTCACACACACTATATATAGTTTTTTCCTACACAAAACTGTCCTCCATAAGACAAGGGTCTTTACAAATCAAAGAATATAAGACCAAACCAGAATTCAGAAACTTCCTTTTTCCCTCCACCTGCAGGGAGGAAGCTTCACAAGCCGTGGAGCAGTGCTACAGGTGTCCCTCTTTCTCTCTTCCCTCAGCTTCACCTTCCCTCTCAATTTCTTTGTTTTCTCTAAAATGAGTGAATTAATTCATTTTTAAAGGTTTTTTTTTTTTTTTAAGAGATTTTACCTTTTTAAATGATATGTTGGATTGTCTTTTATCAGTACTTTCTTGCCATGGGTTGCTTTTTTGTTATTGCTGAGATACTGTTAGGAAGTCCAAGGTTTATTTGTTAAATAGCCTCAGACTTTCACAAAGAACATGAGAACACAGTAAGACATAATTTCCTAGTCTCCTTACCCTATGTGGTTAATCCACAATTAAATCCACGACTTTACCTTGTCTACCACGTTTTGCCCTAGTAAGACTGAAGTTGATTGAATTCACATGCAGCTTTAGATGGTATATAACATTACACAGAGTGAATTTGATTGCTGATGCTTTCAGTGGAGGTGTTGCTGATTCATCCTTCTGTTTTGGCACATATTCATTAAATTAGTATTAAACAATAAACCTTAGGGAAGGCACACAAGGAACAGCCATCCTGATTCATTTCAGAGTTGACATTATGAATCACAGAACATGTCTAGCCCTCTAGTTCTGTATACAATTATGTCAAACACCCAAACTCATAATTTAAAATAGTGGTTTCTTGCAGTGACTGTTTTCAATGATCTGAGATCAAAAGTTCACTAAAAACTTTCTTTGTGTGCATCAGTTACACTGATTAATACACACCAACAGTCAAAACAATGTGCAACAATCTTCTATTGGAATGTATTGCTAATGTATCTGAATGCTTCTTAATCATTTTCAAAGGGAACACAAGTATTTATTTGTAATTAGTGTCCATTGTACAAAATATGCAGTTGGCTCACTGAGTCTCAGGTCTAAATTTTAAAATAATGATAATCCAGTATATTTTAATATAACCTAAGTTATTCCCTATTCAGCGCTTGTGTTATGTGCTATATCTTGGTAGAGAGAAGCATCTTTTATCTTCTAAGCACCTGACCTGTTGTCTGATAGATACACCACAAGTTGCCCTCTTGGGTGATGACTTGAGAGGAACTATTTCCATGTGCCAATGTCTAGATTGACTACCTAGTCCAACTCCTTAGAGATGCTTCCTCAGTAATAAGAATAAATCTTCTTAGAGTGATTGTATGTATTTGCCACTTATGTGAGCTCAGTAGATTGGTATCTTTCTGCTGTTAATGCTGCCTTATTAGAAATAATTGCAACACCAGAATTTCAAATTGCTCGATACTTGTTCTTTATTTTTACATTCTACACTTGGGCAATAAATCCAGTGACTTCTACTCTAAGTGTTTTAGTCAGTTTGGGCTGCTATGACAAATTGCTATGGACTAGGTGGTTTAACCACATGCATGTTATTTCTTACAGTTCTAGAGACTAGGGAGTCCAAGGTAATGGCAGACATGAATTCAGTATCAAGTAAGAGCTGTATTTGCAGTATCCTTATACAATGAGGAGAGGGAATCAGCATCTCTCTTATGTGTCTCCTTATAAAGTGACTAAAATCATTCATTACCACTCCACCTTCATGACAAAATTATCTCCCATTGGCTCCAGCTCTGAGTATCATCTAACAGTGACACGACTTCAATACATAAATTTTAGTAGGGATAGCAGCAGAAAAAAATATTGAGATGGGGGCCAGGCAGTAGCATACTGGGTTAAGTGCACATAGTAAGAAGCACAAGGACCTGCTCAACCATACTGATTTGAGCCCCTATCTCCCCACCTGCAGTTGTCTATCTTTCTATCTCCCTCCCTGTCTCCTCCTCCTCTCTCAATTTCTCTCTGCCCTATCCAATTAAATAGTAAAGATGACACCCAGGAGCAGTGGGGTGCATTGGATCGACCTTCTCGTGGTACATCCCGTGAGTACCCATTCATTGGGGAAACTGACGATCCTTCCTAGCCAACTGAATCCACATGGATCCCAGTCACTTTCAAAGCCAGCAACAAGCAGCTCCTGACAGCTTTCAAGCTGTTGGTCCTGCTACGCTGTTAACTGGCTACGGAAGAAGGGAAAACGCTAGAAAAAGAAGAAGAAGTGGATTCCTAGTGCCGGCACTGAACCCAGTACCTACTCTGGAGGCATAAACACACACACACACAAACACACACACAAAGTTTTTTTTTTTTCTTTAACACATATGCAAAAAGCCTTCAACAAAATATCAGCAAATGAAAATCACTAATATATAATAAGGGCATTACCTCATTAAGTTTATTTTGAGAATGTAAGTTTGATTTAATAGCAAAAATATAATCCAAGTACTAATACAGAGAACTAATGAGATGACTCAGTGTAAATATATGACTCCATTTGTGAGGCCGTGGCCACAATCCCTGCCACCAGAGACATTACCCAGGAAGAAAATGGGTGGGAACTCCACGAGCAATGAACCAGTACTTCGGTGCCTCACTTACTCGCTCTCTCCCAAAATCCAGAATAAAAAAGTTAAGCCTGGAAGGGACATAGAAGTATTAGGCGTGCGTAAAGCTCTATACTTTTCCCTCATACGTCATTAAGAAAATCTTTTTTTAAAAAATCTTAAATAGTAGAATTACCCTTTCATTTAAAAATGCTGAATAATCTTCCATTGTATAAATAGTACATTACCCATTTATTTATTTATGGGCATTTAGATCTTAAATAGTCAATCTTGCTCCTAGGAAGGTGGCTTACTGGTAGAGCAAAAGACCCAGGAGGTCCTGGGTTCTATTCGAAACATCGTATGTTTTGGAACAATGCTCTGGTCTCTCTTCTGACTCTAATTTTTCACTAAAAATACATCTAAACTAGTCAAATACATAGAATATAGTGGTGGTACCAGAGGCTGGAGGGTAGGGGAAAATGGGCAGATATTATTGAATGGGTATGAAATTTCAGTTATGCTCTGTAAGCTTTAGAGAGATCTGCTGTACCATACAACAGTGCCTATAGTTAACACAGTGTTGCAGACTACAAAATTTGAAAATGTAGCTTTAACACTGTGTTCTCTCTTGCTTTCCTCCACAATTGAATATATAGAAACTGTGACTGTCATTACATATGTCATTACATATGATACATATGGTATCACCAGTGTTTTCGTATGTTTGTTACAAATGTTTTACATGACAGTTGCCTCACAGGTCCTTTCACCTTTCTCTCTCAAATATGTGTTAACATACCATGCCAATCACCAAAGTACCTCCTCTGTCACTGAGTACTGGGTCCATGCACATGGCAATGTTTGCACTCTACCAGATGTACCACCATCCACACCCTACAGTACTTAATTTAAAAAATGTAGCCTAAACCTGCAGTGATCAAGGGCTTATTGACAAAAGTACAGACGAACACAATAGAGACTTCAGAAACCTACCAAAAAAACATATTTACTAGATTTTTGATAAATAGCTAAGACAATTCAGTGGTGAAGATTTTTTAATAGTGACAATAACATAATATCCATATAGAAAAAAAATTCAAATTTTACCTCAAGTACAGACAAAATTCACTTAAATCTATGTATTGTAAAACTTAAAATTATAATATGCTTGGGAGAAGAAACTTTATGAAGTTGTGCAAAACTTATATTGGTTGTATCACAAAAAAGTAACTTACACTAAATAATAATAAATCAAGTTTCACAATTTTTTTTTGCCTCCAGGGTTATTATTGGAGCTCTGTGCCTGCACCATGAATCCACTGTTCCTGGAGGCCATTTTTCCCCCTTTTGTTGCCCTTGTTGTAGCCTTGTGATTTTTATTGTTGTTGTTGATGTCATTTGTTGTTGGATAGGACAGAGAGAAATGGAGAGAGGGCGGGAAGACAGAGAGGGGGAGAAAAAGATAGACACCTGCAGACCTGCTTCACTGCCTGTGAAGCAACTCCCTTGCAGGTGGGGAGCCAGGGACTAGAACCGAAAGCCTTAAGCAGGCCCTTGCGCTTTGCACCAAGTGTGCTTAACTGCTGCACTATCACGGACCCCTATTTCACGAATTTTTAAAACAATTATCTGATTATTAATTGGTAGTATGAAAGGTATCACACTGATTGAGTCATGTCATATTTAATGTACATTAAATGTATATTTCAGAAAATGAGTGGGCATCCAGGCTATTTAAATAATGTCCATGTGTCAATAAAAATACAGAATATATCTAAAATATTAAAAATACTAAAGGTAGGAACCAAATTTTACAGAAGAAGGTACATAAATGGCAAATATAAAAAGGAAAAGATAAGCAACATGACTATTCCCAGAGAAATTCCAGTTTATATTAAAATTAATTAAATTTTTATGATCAAATTGAAGGCTCGTATTTAACAAAAATGATTTCAAATGTTGACAAGGCTGTGAGCCACTTGAAACTAGTATACACTGATGATAGAAATGCAAAATGGCACCAGTCTTAGTTCAGAAATGTCTGGTAAATCTCAGTATAACCATATGATACGCACTAACATTTATACCCTGTGTTATATACCTAAAATGAATGAAATTTAGATCCAAGTAATTGTATATATTTCTTTATAATAAATTTACTCGTTATAGTAAAGATTTACTCGTTATAGTAAAGATTTACTCGTTAACGAGTAAAGATTTACTCGTTATAGTAAAGATTATGCGAAGAAAAGAGAAGCCACATATAAAAAGTCATCTATCATTCTATTTATTTAAAAACTCAAGGGAAGACAACCCTAACAGATTAATGAAAAGCAGAGAAATGGTCATCCAAACCCCTGGTGTTAGGTAAAAGGTGGGGCAGAAATAGCTTGTTAATGTCTCTGTATCTTGATTATTGTGTACACCTTGTAAAATTCTTTTAATTTTTTATCTTTATTTATTTAATGGATAGAGACCGCCAGAAATTGAGAGGAAGGGGGAGATAGAGAGAGAAAGAGACAGAGAGACACCTGCAGCATTGCTTCACCACTTGTGAAGCTTTCCCCCTACAGGTGTAGACCAAGGGCTCGAACTCAGATCCTTACACATTGTAACATGCACTCAACCAGGTGCATTACCACCCAGCCCCTCAAAATTCTTCACTACATTATAATACATACACTTTATAGTTTTAAATCTTCATAAAGTTTATTAAAGTTGCTTCACTAGAAAAATTAGAGTGGAAAAAAATTAGAGTAGAAATAACACCGTAGCTATTTATTTTTTGGGGATTTTTTTTGTTTTATTTTTCCCTTGTTGCACTTATTGTTTTATTGGTGTTGTAGTTATTATTGTTGTTATTGATGTCGTCATTGTTGGATAGGACAAAGAGAAATGGAGAGAGGAGGGTAAGACAGAGAGGGGATAGAAAGATAGATACCTGCAGACCTGCTTCACCACCAGTGAAACAACTCCTGTGCAGTTTGAGAGCCTGGGGCTTGAACCGGGAGAGTTATGCCAGTCTTTGTGCTTCATGCCACATGGGCTTAACCCGCTGCGCTACTGCCTGACCCCACATAGTAGCTACTTTTTTCTTTCTTTCTTTCTTTCTTTCTTTCTTTCTTTCTTTCTTTCTTTCTTTCTTTCTTTCCTTTCTTCCTTTCTTTCTTTCTTTCTTTCTTTCATTTATTCCTTTTTGTTGCCCTTGTTTTTTTATTGTTGTTGTTGTTGTTGTTATTGATGTTGGATAGGACAGAGAAAAATGGAGAGAGGAGGGGAAGACAGAGAGGGGGAGAGAAAGATAGACACCTGCAGACCTCCTTCACTTCTTGTGAAGTGACTCCCCTGCAGGTGGGGATCCAGGGGCTTGAACCGGGATCCATGGTCGGTCCTTGTGCTTTGCGCCATATGCACTTAACCCGCCGTGCTACCGCCCGACTCCCCATAGTAGCTACTTTTATTGTACAGTGTCAGTCTTACTACTTTGGACCTCATAAAGTTAGCATTAATCCAAACCATGTGTACTCCACCTAAATTAAATAGACAATGGCTAAGATATGCTAGAACAATTAGTAAATTAACTATTTACAGATGAAAATTTCCTATAAGTATTCTAAATAAATGATTATCTAGAATTTCACAAGTTAAGTGTTGAGAGCATCTTGCAACCTTTTTTCTTACAAAAGTGAGTCTTCTCCTTAGTTGTAAGCACTGAATCATAAATGAAAACCCAGGTAGTCTTAGAGGCCATGGTCAGCCTAGGGAGAATTAGCAGTCATGTTCTTTGTATATTCAGTGACCATTATTAAACACGAGGGTCATCCTCCTGTCAGTATTTAATAGATGAAAACACTTTATAATTGCCAAATCAATTTGAAGTTTAATTATACTTGGAAATGTAAAAGGATATTTCCAATCTTCAGTCTATAAGAATAAAAAAAGAAAAAACAATGTGATAGCTGTCCCCTGCCCTAACCCTTTTTATGTTATCAATCTACTCCTTTCTTTTCAATAGCTTTATAGAAAGGAGAACTGTACCACTTATTTTCTGAACAGGAAACAGACACAGCAAGAAAGCAGCCCATGAA
Source organism: Erinaceus europaeus (assembly GCF_950295315.1). Taxonomy (NCBI): domain Eukaryota; kingdom Metazoa; phylum Chordata; class Mammalia; order Eulipotyphla; family Erinaceidae; genus Erinaceus; species Erinaceus europaeus. The sequence goes on from NC_080177.1 coordinate 65,476,752, forward strand.
GCGGAGACTCTGTGAGTGCCTTGTACAGTTCATCAGTGCACACAGATTTGGTCTCTAATGAAGCCATTTACATGCAGATGCAGGCCTGGATGTGTGGACACCAGTCCCAACTCAGGGAATTGTTGTTTTATATAATCAAAAGAAATTTGCACATGAAAGCTACATCCGTGTTCATTAACCCCACAGCTCTCTCAATATTGCTTCTCTATTATTCCTAACAAAATTGCAAACCTTCATATGATTAGGTACCCTACTTCAGAGCTTTATTTTCCTCTCCCTTCCAAACCCAGCCTGCATCTGAATGTAAAACTGAATGTGCGTCTCTAAGACTGGATGATGTGTAAATACATTTACTGAAAACCTCTAGCACCTTTTCCACAATATTTGGCCAACATAGATACACTATTACTCTCTTTCCTAAGCAAGGAGAAAATTCAATATTTACTACCTTATCATCACTGAAAATACAAAAAAAAAAGGTCTTTAGAATGGGAGTCCTAAGACACTAAGTTTGACTGTCCACTTTATTTTCATGTGCAAATAAGATAAAAAGCACAGAGCATCTCATTGCAAATATTTTTCATGGATTCTAGTGAAGGACAAAGGCAGAGAAAAAATATTTGCTGCAAGTTCTAAAGCCAGTTCATGTTTATCAGTTGACACAGGTCCATCACACACTTAATAAGAATTAACCCTCCTGTCAGTCATGTGGATGTTAGCTGTGCAGAAGTTGTGGCAGTGATCAGCTGCTATGCCATCTCATAAAGAACACAGAGGATACATCATCTTTGCACACAACCCTATTCTTATTATCAAACGTTATCCTTGGCCTGGAGTTTCTAACATACACAATACATGTGTGATGGTAAGTGTACTCAAACTTGTTTATTCTGCTAACAATGGGCATATGAGTTCCTCTTACTAGAAAATTAGAAGGGCAAGAATAACTTAGCTTTGCTAGTGTGTGTGACTCAGTAGTGACCTGGCAGAAAGTCAGAGGCTAAGAGGCCAGGCAGATCTTCTAGCTCACTCAAAGCTGGCTTTTTTTTTGCTCACACTGCTAACAGTGGTCTTAATGAGTGCCAATTATGATTTTTTCTTAAATATGGACACCTGCATAATGTGAATTAGATAGAGAGTTCAACCCTATTTTATATCAGCTATCAAACAGCTGTCAGAGGTTAACAATTTTCAGCTATTATTGTTCCAGGAAAGATCAGATTACTATTCCAAAGATGTATGCCACTGTCTTATTTGTATTAATGCACTTAATATTCCAGACACCTATTGTTTCCTGCTCCCAATCTATACTATATTTTCAGACAAAGATACAGTTTATAGATTATCACATAAAGTGAGCAAATGAATTCAGTTTATCAAATAATTTTAAATGTTGCATTACTTGATTGGCAAAAAGTCCAGCAAGTTCTGCAATGGAAAATAAGACTTAAGATAGTAATAAAACTACAAAGTCCTGCATTCTTTTGGAGCCAGCTAAACTTGCAGTCAGTGGTTTTCTAACAAACACATCTCAGAAACCGCTGTACAGTGTTAAATTATAAAACAGTTACTTCAAAATGTGTGTGCGGGGGGTGGAGAATGGACACTATATCTCCCCAATTGTCATCTACAGGAGATCTACATATCTGTAACTAGGAACACAGAAAGACAATTTTAAAGAAAGTTCCTGCATTCAAACTCACTTGAAATCATTGACATCTGCAGAAGATGAAAAAAAGGGAAAAACAAGAAGAAATAATCTATTATCACTTATGAAAGTAAAAAGGAAATGGAAAACAGCACCATCACACTTTCTCATGACAGAAATGCTCCTGAGGAATCATTTTATTGCTCCAATTGATGGGAGAGCAGTAAAACAACTGTTGGATTTCATTTTCAATTGTTGCTTAGTCGGAAAGAATGTTCAGCTAGTAGATCTGCAAGTATCTTTGGAACAGCCCATCTGTTCATTTTAAAGAATGAAAGAGGGAAGGTAATTAGGAATTAAAAAGGAAAAGGGAAAAAGGAATATGAGGTGTTAGAAGAAATTTCTTATTTCATATTTGTAGATTATAGCTTCAAATAAAAACCACTCAATCCTGGAATACTTACTAGTGCAAAATTTTTCAGAAGAAATGGTTTTCAAGAAATATATATATATGATATATAAGTATATACATGATAGTATTGCATTTCAGAATCATTTCAGTTTTATATGATCTCTTGAAACCAACATTTTCATGGGGAGCCCCTGAACTTAGAAATTTATAAAAGGTCTAAAGACTCATTCATTATTTATGTATTTATTTAACAACAATTATTAAACTCAAACTGGATCCAGTTCAAAACAAAACAAAACATAGCCACATATAAAAACAACAACAACAACAAAAAACAAGCGTCAACACTATAATGCAGAATGGGGTCTTGGTGTTATACAGGCACTGAGTGTTGTGGAATTTTTCAGCCTTGAAATCACAGAAACCTTTTGAAGAAATTATGTGTTTGGGGTTGTGCGGTAGTGCAGCAGGTTAAGCGCACATGGCCCGAAGTGCAAGGACAGGATCCAGGTTCAAGCCCCTGTCTACCCACCTGCAAGGGGGTCACTTCACGGTGAAGCAGGTCTGCAGATGTCTGCCTTTCTCTCTCTCTGTCTTCCCCTCCTCTCTTGATTTCTCTCTGTCCTATCCAATAACAACAATGGCAACAATAATAATCGCGACAACAACAAAAACAAGGGCAACAAAAATGGGAAAAATGGCCTCCAGGAGCAGTGGATTCGTAGTGCAGGCACTGAGCCCCAGCAATAACCCTGGTGGCAAATAAATAAATAAATAAATAAATAAATTACGTGTTAGGGTGTTGAGTCAGTAAACGGAGAAAGAGAAGATGTATCCAATTCAGATGTATGGCAGCAAATAGCCCATTTCTGTAGGATAACAGAAGTATTTGAGTAAGTGTTTAATAACTTAGTCCTCAAATTAATTTTCCTAAAATTAGTAATAATATACTTTTAGATGTTGACTAAAATCAATATTAAAAGGTCAATTTTATTTTTAAGAGTTCATGTGAGCTTCATGTTACATTCTCCAGAATATGTTACTTGGTAAAATCCCAATACAGAACTATGGGAAGGGGGTCGGGCAGTGGCGCAGTGGGTTGGGCAGTGGCGCAGTGGGTTAAGCGCATGTGGCACAAAGCTCAAGGACCAGCGTAAGGATCCTGGTTCGAGCAGTGGATTCATGGTGCAGGCACCGAGCCCAGCAATAACCCTGGAGGGAAAAAAAAAATAAAGAACTATGGGAAGAGGGGCCCGGTTCCAGTTGAACTTAGAAGGACCCAAGTTCAAGCTTCTGGTCTGCACTACCTCAGGAGCAGTGAAGCAATGTCTCTCTTTCCCACTCTTCCCCCACCCCCTCTATTTATCTCGATCCTGTCAAATAAAATAAATATTATAAAACACACTGTGGGAAGAGATAAGAGTAACATATAGATGCAGAGTAAATTAGGGTGTCTGTTGCTGTGTGTATAAAAGGCTGGAAGCTGTACTGCAGAGTAGAAGATCACTGGGGGGAGATGACACTTTTCACAACAGTCTGTAAGCATCACATCCCCAGGAAAGATGTTTGCAGACTGCTTCATGAAAAATGAGTTCTCTATACAAGTAATCGTGTTAGTCATTTTGTTCCAAACTCCATTTTTGATAATCCACAACACATATTAAGTTGTAACTAAATGAATAAATAAATAAAAAGAGTTGTGTAAAGACTTTCTATAGAGAAAGCTTAACTTTGAGTCAGTATTTCCCCAAATAATTTTACTGCATAGTCATTTGATTGTGTAACTCTTGCATAAGTGATATCCTATCAAACCGAAGTGTTTTTGAAAATGAGCATGTAACAGAGGCCAGAAGTTACCTCACACAGTAGAAAATGTGCCTTATTATGTGTAAGGTCCTGGCTTTGAGCCCCAGCACCACAGTGAAATATGACACCAAGGAAAGCTTCACAATGGTGGAGTGGTGTTGTAATACCTCTCCTTCTCTCTGTCTCTCAAAAAATAAAGGTGTCCACAGGTGTGAGGGCTTACTTCTGGGCTTCCAATTCCAATTCACTGGTCGCTGCATCTATTTTTGTTCTAGTACCAGGCAGTTTTGACTCCAATGGCTCTGTAATATAGTTTGACATCTAGAAGTGTGATGCCTTCAGTTCTGTTCTTTTTTTCTCAAGATTCTTTTAGTGATAGTAGGTATTTTTCTGGTTCCAGATAAACTTTTGTAGTTTTTCTTTTATTCTCTTAAAAAAAATTGGTGGGACATTGATGGAAGTTGTGTTATATTGTATATGGCTCAGGATAGAATATTCATTTTTATGACATTAATTATCCAATCCATGAACATGAAGTATCTAATTTTTGACAAAGGTGCCCAAATTATTAAATAGTGAAAGAAGATTCTCTTCAAAGAATGGTGTTGAGAATACTGGATTAAAATGTGCAGAAAAATTAAGGCACTATATTTTACCACACATAAAAGTAAATTCCAAATGAACAGAGTACTTGAATGTTAGATCAGAAACTATCAAAAACTTAGAAGGAAATATTGTCAGCACTCTTTTTCCATCTAAACTTTATAGGCACCTTAAATTATATAAATCCAATTGTAAAGAAGATGAAAACAAAAATAAACCAATAAAAATGGAAAAGCTTCTGGACAGCAAAAGTAAGCACTACCAAACAAAAAGACTTCTTACAAAATGGGAAAAGATTTTACATATCATACACCAGTCAAAATGATAATAGCCAAAATATATGAAGAGCTCACTAAACTCAGCAACAAGAAAACAAATGACCCCCACTCCCCAAAAGAAAAAGAAAAAAAGAAAACAAATGACCCCATCTAAAAGTGGGGAGAGGAGATGAACAGATTATTCACCAGAAAAGAAATCCAAAAGGACAGTGGACATGTGAAAAACTACTCCAAGTCATTAAATGACAGAGAAAGGCAAATAAAGACAACAATGAGATACAACTTCATCCCTGTGAAAAAGTCATGCATTAGAAAGAATAGCAACAACAAATGCTGGAGAGTTTGTGGGGGCAAAGGAGCCCTCCTTCACTGCTAGGGGGAATGTAAATGGGTCCAATCCCTGAGGACAGCAGTCTGGAGAACTCTCAGAAGGCTAGAAATGGACCTACCCTATGATTCTACAATTCTTTTCCTGGAGATATATCTAAGGAACCAAACATACCCATCCAAAAAGATCTGTGTTTACCTGTGTTTACAGCAGCACAATTTCTAATAGCCAAAACCTGGAAGCAAACTATGTTTCCAATAACAGATGAGTGGCTGAGAATGTTGTGGTATATATACACAGAGGAATACTATTCATCTATTAAAAATGGTGAACTCACTTCTTCACCTCATCTTGGATAGAGCTTGAAGGAGTCATGCTAAGTGAGATACGCCAGAAAGAGAAGGATCATCTCCATTAGGAATAGCTTGGTGGACCTGCTTGTGGACCTCTATAGGACCTTGCCCTCAATGTGGAACAACGGTAGGGACTGCCCTACTCTCTGAAGGGAGACTGGGTCAACATACCTCTGCCACTCAGGGAAGATTGGTCCTGTAATGAGTGCAGTGTAGAATGTTCCTAGCTATGACCATGGAATATGAGCTCAGACATACAGGGATGCAGAGGTTACATAGGCTCTTGTGCTGAATATGGGTTCCAGATTAGGTCTAATCCAGCTTTCTAGTCTTAATATCAGTAATATCATCTCCCCAGATAATACCCCCATGCATGTTAGCTGTTGGGCTCAGCAAGAATTACTAAATTCATGGGCCCCTTGAAATATACCTAAAATAGACATCCTAGTTTTTCCCAAAAGGAAGAACCCAAATCTCATCTGGTGTATTCTTTCTTTTAGGCTTCTGCTTATTAAACAATTTGTCCTGCTTTATATCTTACTGCCTTTCAGCCAGCAAGTTGCAGAAGCTACCATGATACCAACGTTACTTCTCTGGGCAGACAACCTAACCAATGTGTCCTGGAACCCCACCTCTTCAGAGCCCTATCCCACTAGGAAAAAATAGAGACAGGCTGGGAGTATGGATCTACCTGCCAACGCCCATGTCCAGCTGAGAAGCAATTACAGAAGCCAGACTTCACACATTCTGCACTCTATAATGACCCTGGGTCCATATTTCCACAGGGATAAAGAATAGAACGCTTCGAATGGAGGTAATGGGATGCAGAACTCTGGTGGTAGGAATTGTGTGTAATTGTACTCCTTTTATCCAATGGACTTGTAGATCATAATTAAATCAATAGAAAAAGAAAGAAAGAAAAAGAGTGAGGAGGGGTGAGGGGAGAGAAAAAGGAGGTGAGACACTTGCATGTTCCATCTCTCATGAAATTTCCCTCCCTGCCAGTGAGGACTGGAGACTTGAATCTGTGTCTTCTGGCATGGTAAAGTATGAAGCACTACCCAACTCCTTTTTTCATTTTCCCAACAATTTATCATAGCTATAAATTGCATTGACTCTTAAATCCACATCTTAGTTTCTTTTTCACATAAATTACATCTCTATATTTTGGTTACCTGTCATAGTCCTCATATTTAATAACTTAAGGCTAATATCATTACTGATTATATCATTGTGAAAGTTCTTATTTTCATCTCGGTTTTTTTAAGGCTATTAATTCACTGATGAGAGACACAGAAAGAAAGAACAACAGCATCACTCTGCACCAAAAATGCCAAGTATCGAACTTGAGACCTCATGTTCCCAAGTTCAGTGCTGTACTCACTGTGGTACTTACATGGCAGATAAATCAAATTTTTAGGCTTTAGTTTTACAGTATTTGTCCTGCACCCCTTAAACAAATAAATATGATTCTTTCATAAAAAGGCTCCTTTGTTTTATTCATCTATTCATTCATTAAAATCATCCTCTCAAAAGTATATAGTTATATATGCCTTCTTCCTTGCTACATCTTAGCACATGTGTGTTCATAAATAGGTCTTCCTAAAATATATAACTGTCGTGGAAGAGGCTGTAGTGCACGGGGTTAAAAACACATAGCACTCGAGAGTTGGGTGGTAGCACAACGGGTTCAGCTCATGGAGTGGCATAAGGATCCCGGTTCCAAACCTAGGCTTTCCACCTGCAGGGGCGTTGATTCACAAGCGGTGAAGTAAGTCTACAGTTGTCTGTGTTTCTCTTCCCCTCTTCCCCTCCTCTCTCCATTTCTCTCTGTCCTATCCAACAACAATAACAGCAATAACAACCATAATAACAGAAACAACAAGTCTTGGCAACAAAAGGGAAAAAATGGCTTCCAGGAGCAGTGGATTCTTAGTGCAGGCACTGAATCCCAGCAATAACGGGGGAGGCAAAAATTAAATAAATAAACAAAATAAAATAAATAAGGAAAGAAAATCTTTAAACACACACACACACACACACACACACACACACACAGTGTGAAGCACAAAGACTGGCTCAAGGATCCTGGTTCCAGTCCCCAGCTCCCCATCTGCAGGGGTGTGGGGGGGTCGCTACGCAAGCAGTAAAGCAGGTCTGCAGGTGTCTTTCTCTATCTCCTCCTCCTCTTTCAACTTCTCTCAGTCCTATCCAACAACACAAAACAGTAGCAACAGCAACAATGGAAAAAAGAAGGCACCAGGAGGCTCCAAGCCCCAGTGGTAACTCTGGAGGTGATTAAAAAAGGGGGGGGGGAGTCGGGCTAAGTGCACCTGGTGCAAAGCTCAAGGACCCTCATGAGGATCCCGGTTTGAGCCCCCCAGCTCCCCACCTGCAGGGGAGTCATTTCACAGGTGGTGAAGCAAGTCTGCAGGTGTCTATCTTTCTCTCCCCCTGTCTTCCCCTCCCTCTCTCCATTTCTCTCTGCCCTATCCAACAATGACATCAATAGCAACAATAATAACCACAACAATAAAACAACAAAGGCAACAAAAGGGAATAAATAATATTAACAAAGACATATATACATGCATATATATGTGTATATATATGTCTTCATGTTAATCTTCTGTTCCAAATTACTTTATGAATTTTAAAAAATATAATGTACTACAAAAATGAATACTTCATATAATGGTGTGTAAATTCAAAAAAAGGTTAAAGAAAAATTACTATGCATATTATTCATTGATAGAGTACTTTTGCATATTTTCAACACTAGTAAGTGATTTAGCTTAGTTGAATAACCATACTTTTATGGCATAGCTATTTTTCTAAGTCATGGTATTGAATATGCATCTCATGTTTCAAAAAGTATCCTAGATGGTTTAACTGTGTCTTTGTTAATAGACATCTAGACAAAACAAAAATTCTCATTATTAATTATATTATGCAGAACCTGTTGTTGAACTACATCTTCTTCCCCCTCATTTTATTAGTTATTTCACACCAGTTTATAAAACTATAAGGAGTATAATACTGCATCCCTTTCTCCAATAATAACCACCATAATTTCCAGTGTTAGCTTTTCATATTTCTTAAGAATAAATTTCAAGAAGCAGTAATTTTTGGGTCAAAAGACATGAAATATTTATAGTATTCAGCCAGTTTTCATTTGCACTAGTGGGTTCTATTTCTTCTAAAAACTTCATAAATGCTTAGTGTTCCTTGTATGAATTCTAAAGCCTCAACTTGACTTTCAAAACCTTAACCTTAATTCACACCAGTGTAAATATTCTGTTGAGATCATTGTAGCTTCTTGACTCATTTAAATACAACAAACACACTATCTCAAGTTTCTGGATATGTCACCCTTTACTTCCAAGCTTTCTTTCTCTTCTTCCTCTTTTGAGCATATCCCTTCTCTTTAAGTCCTATATAAGTTGTCCCCCCCCCCTTCTCTGAACTCCATGTTATCAGCAATGTTCGTATTTGAATTTGAGTTCATTATATGAAATGTAAGTTTACGTTTTCATTTGCAATTAACCCCTACTAAAGCTATTCCAGTGTTTCAACATTTAACAAGAGATTATGAATCTTATAATGCTCAGTGAATGTTTGCAGAATTAATAATCAAACTTACTAAGATGTTGTAGTAACTTCTATATTAGTAAAACATTCGGTAATGTTCATTTCATTATCTGGTTATTCCTTGAAAATTAAGATTTTATCAATATATTATAAGAGGTCACCAAGTATAATTTTACTTTCAGGATATTTTTCTCAGTATTCTATACTTTGTCTCTCTATGTTATGAACACTTGTAGACCAGTCAGCTTAAATCGGTCTCAAAGTTAAATTTCAGTGTATATACTATCCACCCCCTAAAAAATATTATAATTAGGATATGAGAGATAAAATTTAAAAAATAGTATATTTTGTTGAAATTATTATTTCCTTTATTGAGATGCTTGATAAAGTACCAAAGTATTTCTCGCCATGATTTTTATATTCATTTATTTTCCCTTAACTTGCCCTTGTTTTTTATTGTCATAGTTATTATTGTTGTTGTTATTTATTTAGATAGGACAGAGAGAAATGGAGAGAAGAGGGGGAGAAAAAGAAGGGGAGAGAAAGTTAGACACCTGCAGACCTGCTTCACCACCTGTGAAGCGACTCCCCTGCAGGTGGGGAGCCGGGGGCTCGAACCAGGATCCTTACACCAGTCCTTGGGTCCTTGTGTTCCTGCCATGTGCGCTTAACCAGCTGCACTACCGCTAGACTCCCTTCTCCCCATGATTTATAGTTTCATAACCATAATTATACTTGACAATGATATCACAATTTTAATGAAAGTTTTCAGATTTGCCAGAACGTATTTTAAAATAATATAATTTGATTCATGAAAGCATTTAGTTGGTTATTATGATATAGAGACAAGATATGTTTCCATAGTATCTTACCATATCAATTTGTGATAATTTGGTTATAATGTATATTACTGACTCCCACTACAGAGATAACATTAATCCCTATTTTGAAATGACTAAAATTAAGCAGTCATATTCATTATCGTAATAAGGTATTTATAGGTGAAATAGCAATGACTGAAAGAAAATTAAGTCATTGTAGGTTTTACAATATAATGAAAATTTTGAAAATAATTATATAGTATTAAAGACACCTACCTCAAAATTACATTCCCACCTACCTCTTTTTATTTTATTTGTTTTACTTATTTTATTTGTTTTGTTTAAATATTTATTTATTTATTTAATAGAGATAGCCAGAAATCAAGAGGGAAAGGGGTTATAGAGAGGGAGAGAGACAGAGACACCTGCAGCCCTGCTTCACCACTTGCGAAGCTTTCCCTCACAAGTGGGGACCTGGGGCTCAAACCTGGATCCTTGCATATTGTAACATGTGTGCTCAACCAGGTGCACCACCACCTGTCCCCTTATTTTATTTTTTAAGGTATGATTCTTTCAAAAAGAATTAGTACAAATTAGGTTAACTCCAAAAAAATAGAGATTCTATCAGGTAGATCATGTGGTATTAAATAAAGTTTTTTTTTTTTGGCCTTGAATTTTTCAATTTCTTTGGAGTCTTTTGAAGATTCTGATCTCCCACCAATGTAAGAACTAAAAAATTCACACATTGAAACAGACCATAAAATCCTAGATCTAAAATGCATTAACGAAATAAGTTACAGTCTTACCTTTTTTTTATCTCTCACAAATCATCTATTAGAAATATTTGAAGAATGAAGACAAAATGCCTAGGAGATCTAAATCTTTGATTTAAGTGTTTGGAAGAGAATTGAGTTTTTATGTCCCAAAGAGTTTGCAATAGTTTCCTATATGTTATCTTTTTAATCCTCGAAATAGTGCTACAAGCTAGATTGCGTTATTCTCATTATTATAGATGGAGATGAGACAGTAAAGTTGAACAATACATAGAATAGTAATATGACAAAGGAAGACGAATCAGTTTATAAATCAGGATTGAAGGCAATACTGTAATTGTATATTTTTAGAAAATAAGAGAATTTACATTTAAAACATTTCATGGAAAGTCAACTAAAAGTAAGGAGAATGCTTGCTTTGTCTTACTTCTGAACTAGAACTCTTTAACATCTCACTACTGATCTGAATAGGCTATGATCCCAGGTCCCAGGACTGAATCCAACCAGCACCTGTGCATGACGCTGAGTCATCTGTGTGATATTTCTTGCTGCCTTGAAAGGAGCCCATGCCTAGAACAGGAAGTACTTTCACGGAAAGAATGACATTGACTTGACCTACTCCCCAGCTGCCTGGAGAGTAGTTCACACACAGGTCTAAGACTGTTTGACTATCCAAAGGAAGCTTTGGATGAATTGCTCATTCATCAACCCAATGTCTATCATTCAGGGTTGCTCTCTGTAAGGGTGCTCTATTACTCTGCTGCAATATCAAAAAGGCTAAAGTTATACAAACAAGACAACTTTGTCCTCCAATCTATTGTGCGAGTGAGCTTACAATGTCTGTCTGTCTTTCTGGTTTGCCATGAATCCCTCATAGTGAAAAGATGAATAAGGGTATATGTTAATGAAGAGTCAAGTGCAAATTCAATGTAAACAAAAGGGGGACCTTCTCATCCTGAACACTAGTTGAAAGTGATTCTCTTTCATCATTCCCTCAAAGCTCACTTGCTCATGTCATTCTTCTTTGTTCCACTCAACAGACTGTTGAGAGAATAAATCACTAATATTGAAGCTATTTTCTGCCTAGGTATATGTGAAAAACGAAAGAAACAAAGTCATGTGTGCTTATATTGCTGTGACAAAGTTAACCATATATTGGTTCAATACTTAACCGACAATTTCATATTTTAAATAACAAAACATTTTTGTTTAAAAAACAAAAACATTTTTCCACTTGGGAGTCCAAGTGGAAAATATTTCATAACGTATACCAATGTAAAAATGTATAGAGTATTGTCTTTTCAGTCATAAATTCTTCATGCATGCAACTGACTAGTCCAAAGTGAAAAAGCCTTTTTCACATTTTTTTGAGTTTGCTATGAAAGGTGGGAGGGAAAAAAAAAAGCTTTAAAAATGGAGAAGCTTTTATAATTAGTAGCATAACTTTTAGTCCTTTAGTTTATTTCCTATAAAATTCTGAGCAATTTACCATTCATAAGTATTATTCCTATATTGATAATTTCTATATTAATCCATCAAAAGGCATCAACAGCACACTGCCAGTTTCATTTTGTTATAACCCTTCTACAGAGTATTGCTTATAAACAGATGTATAGGCAAACATAAATACTGTACAATGTTCACTTTCTGGCTCAAGACTGGAGTTAGGGTTGCCATGGAAATGCATCTTGTTTTAGACCTTACTGATACACAAAGGCTGTATATTTCACCATTTCAAAAGACAGCAGCCAGTTTGTCACCTATGTGACTAACAGAGAGATGCTCAGGACAGGAGTTTATAAGGAGAGTTCCTGTTTTTTGAATTCTTGGATCCTTCTGGTGGGTCAGTTTATCACCATCAATTGTTGCGAGCTTACTGAGTTACACTCTCTTTTGCAACAGATAAGGTTTCTGACTGGAAAACTGAGCACCTGGGGGGGGTGGGGGGCTTGAGAGCAATTACTTATGTCTGATTCCACTTCCCAAGACTTTTATTTTAACCCTCTCATCATCTGATCCATGAAAACTAGGCCTATGCGACTAGTCATAAATTTCCATAATTATCTTCTGGGTTTTCCAATTCCAAATCCTTAAAAAAAAAAAAAGGCATCCTACTTGCCCGTCAAGAGGAGATGAGTGGCAATGTCTATGTGTTTAAAGACTACACTGTAAACCATAAACCCCACCCTGAAATACATACATATATTAAATATATTGTATATATTTATTATGTATTATATATTTTATTTTATTATAATATATATTTTATTATATATATATATTACACACACGCACACACACACATATATTAACTCAGGTATGCACAACCGAGATACAATAAACTGAATTTTTTTTCAGGGTTGAAAATTCGAACCTCCTTGACCTTACCAAAAACATTTTCAGAATACTAAAAATACACTGATTTAAAAGAAGAGTTAATCATTTTACCAACACCACTTATTTTAATTTTATGTCTAATTCTCAATTTATATCTCTTTATACTTTTACTCTTGTCACATCCCACTCCCTTTGTTCTTGCTTGTGAAATGGACCTTCGTGTTAGAACATTTATATTATCTCTAACAGAATCATTCTGCTTTCTTTTTTCTCTTCTGTTTCTGGATTCAGGTTAAATGACTTTTTCTCAAGAACTTCTTCGATCTTCCTCCTTCTCCCTATCCTTCTTCATCCTTGACAACATTAGGATCCCTGAACACTTTCTCTAGTTTCACTCCCTCTCAAAAGTTCACTAGTCTTTTTTCTTTGCTTCAGCTCTTTTCCTGTTTCTGGGATTAGCTTACATGATTTTTTTGTCAAGGACTTGTACTTCATTCTTCTTTTCCTTGACCATATCTAACATGATTAGGGTTCCTTTAAAATGTCTATAATAGTAAAGAACACTTTTTACAAATGTATATTATTTATGTAATCCTTTTTAATGTGTTTCTTTTATTTATGTTTTTTAATTATTATTTTTTATATTTTATATTTATTTTCCCTTTTGTTGACCTTTTTTATTATTGTTGTAGTTATTATTATTGTTGTTATTAATGTCGTAATTGTTGGATAGGACAGACAGAAATGGAGAGAGGAGGGGAAGACAGAGGGGGAGAGAAAGATAGACACCTGCAGACCTGCTTCACTGCCTGTGAAGCAACTCCCCTGTAGGTGGGGAGCTGGGGCTCGAACCTGGATCCTTACTCAGGTCCTACTGCTTCGCGCCATGTGTGCTTAATCTGATGCGCTACCACCCGACTCCCTTAATGTTTCTTTAGCATTACACAGCAAGATAAATGAACACCGAATTAATGTGTGAATGAATAAGAAAGTTTCCTGAAGATAATAAGCAATGTATGTCTCTGATTTTGTTACCATATCTAGCTGCTTTGTAAATTATTTGTGATGAAAACATTTTTTTTTCCTCCTCCAGGGTTATTGCTGGGCTCAGTGCCTGCACCATGAATCCACCGCTCCTGGAGGCCATTTTTTCCCCCTTTTGTTGCCCTTGTTGTAGCTTCGTTGTGGTTATTATTATTGCCCTTGTTGACACAATTCGTTGTTGGATAGGACAGAGAGAAATGGAGAGAGGAGGGGAAGACAGAGAAGGGGAGAGAAAGATAGACACCTGCAGACCTGCTTCACCGCGTGTGAAGTGACTCCCCTGGAGGTGGGGAGCCGGGGGCTCGAACCGGGATCCTTACGCCGGTCCCTGCGCTTTGCGCCACATGCGCTTAACCCACTGCGCCACCGCCTGACCCCCGATGAAAACATTTTAAGCAATGTTTCATTACTTTCTAACATCAGTGAGTTGACTTACAAAGAATATGTTTATTGAGGTTGAGAGACAGATTACTCCGGCTCCACCACTTGAACTGTAATTCCAGAACAGTATGGGGACACCTGACACCACAGTAAGCTTCAAATATGATGGAGCAGTGCTGTGGTGTCCTTCCCTCTTTATCTCTGATATGAATTGGAAAGGATGAAATAATGGGCCCAAGAGTTGTGGAATCCAGCATGTACAGGATCTGGGCACGAGAAACTTTTAGAGGGTAAAGGAAGGGAGGGGGGAATTCTTGTTTTAAGAACTAACTGACCAATCATAGTTATTTTCAGTTGATACTAAAGACTTGCTTTAAAGATGAGTGATTAATTCAGTACTCACATACTGTGCTAGGGAGAATAGTTGTAGCTGAAGCTGAAAAGACACAACTATGGCAAGTTGACTGCCCAGCGGATGCGTGCAGTGTATTCCAAGACCTCTGGGTAAAACAAAACAGAAGTAGAGCATAAAAGACTTCCCTAAAACTTTGCTTTTATCTTCCTAGAATATATTATCACATGTCAGATATGATTTCAGGCTTTGTTGCTAAGAAGACATAATCTCCACTCGTACAAAGCACATATTCTAGTCGGGCACACAGAAAAGAAGAGAAACGATTACTAGACAACAGTGCATTCTCTACTAGGGCTGCACAGTAAATCTATGGGAGTGCTGATGAAGAAGAAGGCTAATTTGCACAAGAAGACAATGGGCTTATACAAAAGGCAGCAAAAAGTGGGGGTCTTCTTGAAGGATAAGTAGCCTTTCTTAAGTAGAATGACAGAGCACTGTTAGAAAAAAGCAAATGCTCAGGTAAAAGCAGACACTCTTTATAGGGTGTACTTTTAAATAAGCATGGTAGGCATAATTGAATCTTACTTTAATGAACAAAATGTTTTAACAGAAAGTAACAAAAAAGGGCAGTGGGTAGATGGCATAATGGTAATGCAAAGAGACTCTCATACCAGAGAGAGAGAGAAAGAGAGAGAAAAGGAATACAACAAAAGATAACAGGATTATTTACAAATTTTCTTCTACATCTTTTATAATTTCTGTCAACCTTATTTACCCCAAAACTAAGAGTTTTCACCATAGAAAAATACGTAATGGAATAGTAATTGCATAAACAAGCTGAAATCAATACTAATACCTAATATGTTATGACAATGTTGAACATGTCAGCTACTAGTTTCAGTTGCTTTATAGCTGCTATCCTTGTGAAATAATCTATGCAAAAATCCCTAACAGAATACTCACTTTGATTATATACCTGATAATAATTCAATAGTATAGAAAGTCCATTTAAAATTATTCCAGCCTGTTATGAATTCTCTGGTATATAGCAAGACTTGTCTGCTTTAGGGACTCATAAAGTTTGAGCTGATGTTCTATTAGTTTCAGAGATGGCAATCAGTCTTTATTAAATACCACTAGGAAGGAGATTTTTATTCAAAATAAATAATCAAAAATCCGAGTTATTATGGGAAACCAAACAATACAACATTGTTTTACATTTATCTAGGTAGATTTATATATCTGAATATTGGCATATTTCCTAAAAGACCTGGTAAGTGTCTGACTTGATTCATTTCAGTGAATTTCATTTAACATATAATTTATTAACGTATTTTTTCTTAAAACATTTAAGGAAAGTTGTTCATTTTATTTTATGGAAACGTTTATTGTTAGTAATTTAATATCTTTTATCAATGAATTAATGACTATTTTAAATGGGAAAATACTAGAGATTAGAAATTCTGGCCTCTGAGAATAGTATTTATGAATATTGAGAAAGAAGGTAATTTGAACAACTGCATGTATTTGTTTATTTTATTAGTGATTTAATAATGGTCAACAAGATTGTGGGATAATAGGGTTACAATTCCATTCAGCTCCCACCACCAGAGTCCTGTATCCTGTCTCCTCTAGTGGAAACATCCCTATTCTTTATCCCTGGAAGTATGGACCAAAGATCTTTATGGAGTGCAGAAGGTGGGAGGTCTGGCTTCTGTAATTGCTTCTCCATTGGACATTGGCATTAATAGGTCGATCAGTATATCTTCTTTAACTTGGTTTAGGAGGAAAAATTATTAATATTGTTAAATCATGACAAATATGTGAAACACGAGAGCATTTCTAGAATTTAGGTTTCTGATAATGAATTTTGCAATATTCATATTTCAATGTTTTATATATTTCCAGAAATACCTAATTTCATAATGTTTTCATTTATAAAATGATAGAAATTTAGTTATATTTATCTGAGGGTTGTTTACAAATTCTGAGTATTTTGTTGTGGGGCTAGGCAATTAAAAATAAAAACATAAAATAGTATCTCAAATATACTTGTGCATTAGTTGTATCTATCTGTCTGTTTTTGATCCTAAACAGTTGTGATTTGATGAGTTTACTTAGGAAATATAGTCTGTTTAAAGAGATCTTTCCCAAGAACTAACTCGATTTCTAGGAGTTAGCTGTATTTATATCTAAAACTTTATCTCACTTGCTTACTGTCTGAGATGAATCACTGGAAAATATATGCATAAAATAGTCCAGACCCCCCAGCTTAGTACCTATGTGCAATTATGATGTGCACAAAAATAAATTAGTATCGTCATCCCTACAGTTATCTTTACATACAGTTCATGTAGAGCATGCAATCGAACCAATGGCCCCACATGGATATATAGAGAATAGTTTATAAATACATAAATAGGTGTAGTATTATTTACATGGGTACAATTCATTCTTATTGCAGTGAACTCCACAGGGCATTACAGTTTTCATCTCATTTTCCCCTCTGCAACTGCAAGATTTCATTGTATACTGCTAGAAATCATATTCCCAGTTGTGGCAAAGAGTAAACAAACTCAAAACAGGATCTCCAGGTCTCTTTATTGATGCAGCCCTGGGAGGAGGCAGTGCATTAACAAGTGGGAAAAGAAGTAGGGAAGGAAAGACTCTCAATTCAATGTGGTGAAAAGAAAGAAAAAAAATCCTTAAAGAAAAGTCTCTCCTTTTTTCTTCTGACACTCCTGGATATAAACAAATTAATTTACTTTTTCTTCCCCTGAGTCCTAACATTCCTGTGCTGGAGGTAGAAGCAGTGGGATTATGGGGAGAATGAGGGTCATCAGGGATGTTTCCAATTATTTATGATGATTGTAGTTGAAAAAATTAAGGATGTCATTATAGACTGCTTCCTTTAAGAATAAAGGATTTTGTTCTGTGCTAACAAATATTCTTTAAATCTAACAGTAGAGAGAAAGTCACTAATAATTAGTACTTACATGTACTCAAGTCTTACATATGCCATCAGAGGTTTTGTGAGCTAGAGAATGGTATAGGAATTTCTACATGAAGTATTCTTGCCTGTGACTATATAGAAAATATGCTTCCCATTTTGTTGCCCTTGTTGTTGTATCTTTGTTATTATTGTCACTGCTGTTGTTGTTGGATAGGACAGAGAGAAATGGAGAGAGGAGGAGAAGACAGAGAGGGAGAGAGAAAGACAACTGCAGACCTGTTTCACTGCTTATGAAGCAATTCCCTGCAGGCGGAGAGCCGGAGGCGCGAACCTGGATCCTTACTCCAGTCCTTGTGCTCTGTGCCATGTTCGCTTAACCCACTGTGCTATTGTGGAGGCCCCCAAAGCTATCTATCTATGTCTATATATTTTTTTCATTATTGGACAGAGACAGAGAGAAATCGAGAGGAGGGGAGAGATCGAGAGGGAAAAAAATTTTTAAAAAAAGAAAATATGCTGAATTATCATAACAGAAACATTGGTCAGTTGCTGAGCACCTACTTCACATTCATGTGACTGAGTTCTATCTCAGGCACCACGTGGGAGCACCATGGATCATGGATTGATGATCTGTCTCTCTTTTTATCACTGTGTCTCATAAAAAATACAGGAAGGAAATTGGGCTGGGCCAGAGACTCAGTTGTGAAGCACAATAATGAGAACAGGGGTTTGATAGCTGGCAATCTGCTTTGTGGTGGAGAAGAGGACATGTTGGTGGAGGGTGTGGTGTACTGGTAGCTGTTACGGGGAAACGTGAACTTGCACATCTGTGACAACAAGAGTTTGGTAAACCAACACTTCCCCAGTAAAGTGAGCTATAAGAAGAAAATGTAAAAGCAAAGTATAAAAAAAAAAAACCTCATAAATCTACAGATTCTAAGTAGAAATGCAGAATTTTGGATAATTACTATAGTTTTCAATACAGAGGACTTTCTTTAGCAGGTATTCTTTAGGATCCAGATATGCATTTTATGAGATATAAGTGGATATAAAACTATCCTCTTTAGCCTAAGAGAATGTTCAACTAGATTATCAGGAATGGGATTGGAGTTCTAACGTCTAGACGACAAGGACATACTAAATCTACTTATTTTAGTTGTGGAGGGGAGATATTCATTAACGTGAGAAAAGAATAAGGGAGGAGAAAGGGAGGGAGGCAGGAAGAGGAAGAGAGAACACCAGAGCATCACTCTGGCACCTGGGCTGTAGGGAATCAAATTGAGAAACTCATGCTTGAGGGCCCAACACTTAATCCACTGCACCACCTCCAGGACCATGAAATGTACTTCCTTTCCAGCAGCTTCACCCACATATTAGTTAGGAAAACTGATTTGATTGGTCTGTTGACACATTTCTAATTGGAGGACTTAAACTCACTACTTTACAGCACTGTTTCCTCCACAGGTGACTGCCCTTCCCATTTGTTTACTTCACCACAATTAGTTTCTTACACAGTGAAAGCAAACAGGGAGATTTCAACTGTTGGTAAATAAAGGGTTGTGCATGAGTGCCTCTTAATAGCTTATCATCGTGTGTAATCAAACTGAATAATTGCTGGAGAGCAGAGTTCCTACACATTGGCAGATGCCCGCAGGCTGAGCTCTGCTCTGGAATGTCACCACACAACACAGTCCCAGATGGATAATGCATCAGCAGCACTGGGGCTCTAGACATGCCAGGCAGGTGGGGAGGAATCAGTGAGCTGAGGCAAATGTAAGTGTGCCAATGACACAGGAATGGTATTAGATGGATAGGGGGCAAGTAAAAAGACAAAGAAGCCAAGAAATTGAAGAAAACAGCTTTCACCACTAAATGGAAATTACCTTGAATGCTGCATTGCACCAGTGACTTTGACAGCTGAAGCAGCAGCAAAGAGAACTTGACTAAGATATTGGCCGTGCTATTTGCTTTGCAAGGAGCAAAGTGTGGTTGACTTTCTTCTGACAAGATCAATCACTGTACATACAACACAATGAACCAAATTCAAAAATACTTTCTTGGGGGCATTAATAAAAAGATTGGAAAGCAGCAGGCTGCTCTTGTGGATCCACAGGGACAGAGAAATACATTCTCCAAGTGGCCATTCACCTAAGCTTTCTCTTCTGTGTTACACAAGACCATCCTTTTTCAATGTTAACTATTCTACACTATATAATTAAACTTTAATGTTACATACTAATCCAAAAACAGACTCAGATTTTGCAGTTCATTGCAAATCCATACTTATTTTGTACCATTTTAAAATAGATTGCTCCAATTTTGGTCTCATTCTCTTATTCTCCTTGTCTGTGTTCTCCTACAGAACATGGTATGTACATAATAGATTGGCTGGCATTTTCTGTTGGGTTTTGCAGTGAGTTAGCTTTAACACAGAGACATACATACACACACACACACACATACATACATACATACAAACTCACACACAAGTCAAGTGAGCCTTATTACAGGCTGGCAATCCTTGTGACAGACAAGTAACATCTGTGCTGCTTTGTCTGCAAACAGTGTCTATGCTGGGGAATCTTATTCACAAATCCTTTCATCTAACTCCTTTTTACAGAGGAATGTGAATATGAATTGAAATTCCAAATTAACTATTCCAGACAAAGCTTAAGGTTTTCATTAATATTTAAATTGAACTATCAGATGTGATGTTGTGATTTTTCATACCAATAGCTTGCACAGAGAGGCGTTTAAATATTAAGGTTTCATCATTTTCAAAGGAAAGAAGGAATTGTTCTTTTTCTCTTAAACACTGATATGATGGGAGCTAACATGAGCCGTGTAAGAAACAAACAAACAAAAAAAGCATGAAATTAATCATAGGAACTTAGGCACAGTCACTGCCATCTCATATCACCTTGAACATCAGAACTCCGTGCTCTGTCAATAGGTTCATTTCAACACTTAAAAAGAAACCACTACAGTTGTTCAACTAGCTTTGGCTCTGGTTGTTTGGCTCTTTCCAGTGTGATTCATAATAGCATTCAGTAAATATTTATCTAGTATTGAACAAATAGGGATGTGAGCTAGTTGTTGTGGGGAACATGCACACATAATAAATTGTCTTTATCCTTGACCAGATTACAGAGTTGACGATTATTCTCGTGATTCCTATAGGAACAGAAATGCTAAGACTTTTTGGAAGAGGAATACCAAGAATAGGTATCTGCGTGCATGAGCAGAGAAAAATATGCATATAGGGGGCCAGGAGGTCACGCACAGGGTTAAGTGCACATAGGGCGAAGCACAAGGACCACCATAAGGATCTAGATTTGACCCCCTGGTTGCCTCCCTGCAGGGGGCCGATTCACAAGTGGTGAAACAGGTATGCAGGTGTCTATCTTTCTCTTCCCCTCCTCTCTCAATTTCTCGCTGTCCTATCCAATAACAGCAGCAGCAGAAACAGCAGAAACAATAATAACAGCAACAACAATGGAAAAAAGATGGCATCCAGAACAGTGGATTCATAGTGCAGGCATCGAGATCCGGCAATAACCTTGGAGGCCAAAAAAGAAAAATATGCATATTCCCACTGGTTGAAGGAATACTTACACAGTGTCTGAACTTTGAACCCTTTACACCATATTGTGAGAAAGAAGATATTAAAGGGCATCTTAGCAACAGAGCAACAGAAAAAAAAATTCTGTGTACAGTGTGTTTAGAAGACTAGCCTAGTTGTCCCAGAGTACAGTCTACCTGTATGATATGAAAATACAGATATCTGATTCAGAGAAAAATTGAAATTTCCTATCCTATGTAAGAGTTATAGTACGGTTTACTGCTATGTCCAATTTTCTTCAAGTCATTAATCCTTTAATAATTTTATAATATTTGTATCTGTCCTTTAGACAGCTTATAGAGAAATACCTCCTGGCTGATGTGATAGCTTCAGTAGAGTATAAGACTTTCTAAAGCTCCTTTACTTTTACAATTTAAAAAAAAAATTTTAATTTGTTATATGACAGAATTACATGTCAACAGGGGTTTGAATCCACACCACTCCCACCACCAGTGTTCTGAATCTTCACTCTCCCCACTGCAATCCACCACAGTTCCCCTAAGGTTGTAGACATGGGCCAAGCATCTTCTCTACAACTATCTGTCCACATTTATACAGTTGCCCCTTCTTTTTCTGATTCAATCCTCTCTTCCCCTCTAAGCCACTCATGACATCATAACTACTTCCATATGTCCCTCTCCTTTTCCTTCTCTCTCTCAAGGTGCTGATGGAGCTGGAGTGCAGAGTCCTCTTATCTTCATCCTATCACATCCCCCCCGCTGGGAGTATGGCTCAAGGTTGTTTATGGGGAGCAGAAGGTAGGAGTTCTGGCTTCTGTAGCTGCTTCTCCACTGAGCGTGAGCATTGACAGGTTGATCCATACCCCCAGTCTGTTTCTATCTTTCCCTAGTGGACCACAGCTCTGGAGATGTGAGGGTCCAGGACCCATTGGTGAGGTCATCTGCCCAAAGAAGTCAGGGTGGGGTCATGGTAGCATCTGCAGCCTGCTGTCTGGAAGGTGGCATGACCTGAGGCTGTGAATTTTTTTCAGCTGTAGATTATGTGTCCAATTCGATCTCTTGTTGTGTATAATAGTTGTATCGGGGAGAGAGGGAAGGTCTGATTGCAGCTACTCCATAAACCACGCCTCCCGGAAGTCTAAAGCTCCTTATTTTTATAATCATGATTAACATAGCTACTTATTAATATGTTAAATTCAAAAATATGTGTTCAGTTCAGCTTGGTTATTTTCTATGAGCTCTTTATTGCTCAGAAGCAAACATTTCCCTTTGTATATGTTAAGAAAATTCATCATGGCAACAAGTGGTGGCTCACCTGTTACAGTACACATGTTACCATGTAAATGACCTGGGTTTAAACACATAGCCCCCAGCTGTAGGAAGGAAGCTTTCCAAATAGTGGAGCAGTGCTGCAGGCTTCTCTCACTCTCTCTCTCTTCTGTTTCTGACCCTCTATATATATATAAAAAAAAACCCAACAAAGAACAGTGGTCCGGAAGGTGATGCAGTGATGAAGCTTTGGACTCTCAAGCATGAGGTACCGAGTTCGATCCCCGGAAACACATGTGCCAGAGTGATGTCTAGTTCTCTCTCTCCTCCTATCTTTCTCATAAATAAATAAAATCTTTTTTTTAAAAAAAAAGAAAATAAATAAATAAATAAATGGAATGAAAAGCAAAAAGGCCACCAGGAAAAGTGAAGACTTGCAAGCACTGTACCCCAAGCATAACCCTGGTAACAGAAAAAAAATGTATCAACCTTGGATCAATAGCCTCATCTCTCTGACCCTCAAAAATTTGCTGAAAATAAAACTGCTACTCGACCTTAGTATTCTTTTGAATTCAGAGGAAATCATCCTCATTTCTTGTTCACTTAGTTTTCAATATGTTCTAGGTGTACATCATGGAGTGAAATATTAATATTCATTTCTGAGACTCCTGAGTATGGGCCATATTCCATTAGTGCAATATTACTATGCCAACCAAAGTTAATAGTCTTCTCTAGCTGCTTAGTGAACAGAAAACTGTCATGTCATATATGCACCTAGGTTAGGCATTTTATGTGGACATAAATTAACTCCAGGCACCCAGGAAAATGTGTAAACAACTGAGAATTCTAAGGGGGAGAAGAACACTGTTAGAGTAGAAGGAGCAATGTCAAAAACACCCTTATTTGCATGATTTAATAATAAAACAAAAAATCTTTGGAAATATACTATGGCCAATTAATTCGCTAGTAATGAAAAGTTATAGTTGAAATTAAAAGCACATCCAGTGTAGCCTTCCTTTTGACTTGTAGTCTAGGAATATTAACACTCACTTAAATAGAAGAGGTTCAAAATAAATATGAGCACTACAGGGCTTCTTGATTTTTTTTTTTTTTTTTTTTGGTGAAATGAATGCTCATCTTTGACAGCAGAACTGCCATGTAGATGAACTGCTACTTCCAAGGTTTTTCTTATTCTGACAGCCAGTCCTAATACTTTTTAAAAAGACTATTCTACAGGGACCAGTCTAATTTTGACTTAACAGAAAATATATGTGATTTTATTAAACAATATAAAATGTGGATAAATAGGAGTTTATACTACTATTCAACTAGACATTTATAACTTAGTTTATCTGTCTTTAACTTTCATAAATAACCATCTACTCAGAAGATAGTTGACCAACTTCTTTATTGCGTGTTTTTTTTTTTTTTCAGCACAGTTGGCAAAATTGGAACATGAGCACTTAAGAAGATATTAGTATTCCTCTAATAAAAATAAATGTATAAGTAAGTAAACATAAGTTATTTACAATGAAACTATGTTAAAGGAAATTGGGAACATATGTGTACATAGATCTCTTTGTATATATATCTCCTTAGGAGAAGAATTGCTGTGTCATAGGGTATGTCTATATCTAACATTCAGAGAATTCTCCAGAATAATCTCCATACGCACCAAAGTAAAGGATTTTGGAGAAGGGTGACAGGGAGCATTTGGTGGAAGGAGGATTTTAGGGTCCTGGTCCATGATGGTAAAGGGGTACCTAACGTGGAGGTGAGAGAATGTTGCAGACATCCATCATGGGAAGATGAGCAATTGTATTCATGTATCAACAACAATACTGTAGAGCATTTAGCCCCACAATAACATGATTAGGAAAAAGGGAAGTTGGGAAATGTTGTATAATACATCAATGGTTCTGAAAATCCTATAAAAATAAGTATCTTTATTTAAACCAGCAATTCCCACACTTACTGACCAGAGAACAATTTTCCCCCATAACACTTATGAGCAATTCCTGGAATTCACTTTTGTGTTATACAGAATATATTTCTGGAAACATTCACTACTAGTTGACAAATAAACACTATTTTAACATTTTCCACATTCTATTATACTTAACAAGATAATGATCTGTGCATATGTAGGTATATGCAGAACGTAGTTTAATATTTATTTATCTATGCACGTGGAGAGAGAGGGAGGAATGGAAAGAGACAAAGAGAGCAAGAGAGGAGTATTGCTCTAGTATATGTGGTTGTCAGGGAGAGAACTCAGGACCTCCAGCAAATAAGTCCTACACTCTCCCTTTAGAGGAGCATCTTAGCAAACATGACTCATACTTTTCTAGATTCTTTTAAATTTTCTGATCTATAACGAGATTATAAGTGCTACTTTGATAGACTTAGGGAATATACTGTTTAATTTTAGTCAATTTAGAACCCTTTAGTTTATTACTACTACTTGGAAGAATGTTTTAATCAATTATGAATATATTTATGGCTTTCTGTCTAGTGTGATATTTTTTATATTTTAATTTTTTAATTTTATCTTTATTCATTGGATAGAGACAGCCAGAAGGTGTGACTTTTCTTGCTATACTAAGTTGCTAAAATTACTTTTACTTTATTTTTTATCAGAGCACTGCTCAACTGTGGCTTATGGTGGTGCTGCAAATTGAACCTGGGACCTCAGAACCTCAGGCATGACAAATTTTTTAGGATAGCCACTGCCCCTGCCCAAAATACATCCATTCTTCAAGACCTAGATTCACTGTAATTTCTTCTGCAAAAATTGTCCCCAATCCTCTCATTGAAAATTTGATTTCCTCTTACCTTTCCTGTTTCTCACAGTCTTCCCCATGCATCTTTGTTCTCAGCAAAATTTCTACTTTGTGCTAAATTTTACTTGTAGACATGTCTCATCATTTTTCATCTTACCTATATTTGCATCCATCCAAGCACTTTGCTCTATGCCTTGTATAAGCAGGTATTAAAAATATTACTCATTAATAACATAAAAAACAAAAAACTAACCTATGAATACTATATACAACTGCATATGAAGTAACACTTGATTCTTTTAGTAGAAATTCTAAAATTATATAATATCACAGAGTAGAGAGGAAAAATATTTGCGACGATATAATCCAATAATTTTCAAACCAGATAATAACCACAATTATGTTGAGTCCTAAAGATCCTACTGCAGATATAAATTCTAATGTCCAAGGATGAAATTAGAACTCAGTTAATGTAAACTGATTCTAACTTATCTTCATTTCACCAAAGAATCTTCCTCATACTCCCTGATATTTTATCATTTTATCTAAGAGGCTAACCCTGGAAACTTAAAGCCTGAAAGCGTAGCAGAAAGAAACATTATCCCCCCTTTTTCCCCCAAACAGAGAGGCTTAATTACAGGAGTGAGGATTCACTGCCAAAGAGGAGGACATAATAGAAATGCATGGTAGGAGGCAAAGTCAAGATGGCTGCCTGAAGACAACACCTGACAACTATGAATATCTATTCAAGGAAATAGAAAAATATAGAAAGAAATGGAAAGATATTCCATGTTCATGGATTGGAAGAATTAACATCATCAAAGTGAATATTCTACCCAGAGCCATATAAAAATTCAATGCAATCTTTTTGCTATTTATTTTTATTTTTTTGCCTCAAGGATTAACACTGTGACTCGGTGCCCGCACTATGAATCCATTTTTCCTGGAGGCCATAAGCCACCACCCCCCGCTTTTAGTTGTTGTTGCCCTTGTTGTTATTACTGTTGTTGTTATTGCTCTTGTTGTTGAATAGGACAGACAGAAATAGAGAGAGGAGGGGAAGACAGAGAGGGAAGAGAAAGATAGATACCTGCAGACCTGCTTCACTGCTTGTGAGGCAACCCCCTGCAGGTGGGGAGCTGGGGGTTCAAACTGGGATCCTTATGCCAGTACTTGCACTTCATGCCATGTGCGCTCAAGCTGCTGCACTATTGTCCGGCCCCCTTCTTGCCAATTTTTTAAAAGAATAGACAAAAGCTGCAAAAGTTTACCAGGAACCAGAAAATACCTAGGATTGCCAAAAGTATAGTTACACACACTGAATAGTGGAACAGAACTGAGAACCCAGAAATAAGCCCCCACACTTATGGGCATCTAATTTTTGACAAGGGGGCTCAAACTATCAAATGGAGAAAGGAGAATCTCCAACAAATGTTGTTGGGAAAATTTTTCTGAAATATGCAGAAGAATGAAGCTAAACCACTACATTCCATCACACTCAAAATTAAACACCAAATGGATCAAAGAGTTGGATGTTAGTGTAGAAACTATCAAAAACTTCGAGGAAAATATTGCCAGAAACCCTTGCCATCTAAATTTTATAGGCATCTTCTAAGCTAAAATCTAATTGCAAGGAAGACCAATAAACAAATAAATAAAGACTTACAGGAGAAAATCAAATTCACCATCATTAAGGGGAAAAATAATTATATAAAATTATATAATGAGTGAGTGAGAGTGTGTGTGTGTGTGTGTGAGTTTATTCTTACTTAGTTTCCCATTATAGTTCAACTTTGGGAACTTTGTCAATGCAATGATTACAATATATTTTCCTCTTACTTTATCTTCCTCTCTTTGTGTCCCTCTCTCTGATTCTCTCTCATTACTTATCCCTTTCTTTATCTTGACTATTTAACAACTATATATATGATCATTATATATTATATGTAAAATATAATGATCATTATATATTACATTACATATGATATATATTATTACATCAATAGTACACCATTCTTATTTTCAATATTTGTATTTTATCCTTATGTAAGAGTAAATTTTCTTTGTACTTTTGCTCAAAAGTTTTCTTAATGATTATTTTCATTGTATGCATATTTCTACATATTTTGGTACTTTAAAAATGTAATAACCAGTCCATGGCTAGGAAACACACACACACACATGATTTCATTGTAAAGATAAAACAGACACATTTACTTTTTCTTTCCCCTGTGAAGTTACTTCTGCTTTCACAGTAAAGATTTTGAATCATTTCAGAATTCATTTTTGTGCAATACAATTAATATAATTAATTCCCTCCATTTCACATACAGTGTAATATAGATCCTGCTCTTCATCTTTTGAAAACAATTTTTATTCAAATAAAATACCATGGTATTCAAAAAATATATTAATTTAATCTTTTAATTTTTTAATATTTATTTATTTCCCCTTCTTGTTGCCCTTGTTTTTCATTGTTGTAGTTATTACTGTTGTTGTTAGATTATTGTTGTCGTCATTGTTAGACAGGACAGAGAGAAATGGAGGGGGGAGGGGAAGACAGAGAGAGGAGAGAAAGATAGACACCTGTAGACCTGCTTCACTGCCCTTGTAGGTGAGGAGCTGGGGGCTCGAACCAGGATTCTTACACAGGTCCTTGCGCTTTGCATCACATGCGCTTAACCTGCTGTACTACTGCCCGACTCCCTAATTTAATCTTCTTAATTATATCTGTGTAGTTTTAATGAAGACACTGAGGCAAAATGACATTAGTGTTCCATAGTCATAAATTTCAAGTGATGAAACTGGGATTAGAACACAGACAGAAACATGATTTCTGTTGATCAATAGTGTTTCTCTTGTGTCTTCCCCATTTCCATGTGGAATCGCTCTTTCTAGCGCTTAAAATAGTGAAATCCTCTCTTGGTCTGAAGTTCTAGTCTACAGCCTTTGTTTCTGAGCATTGATTTAACTCTTTAAGAAACACAAGTGGAATAAGCATCTGTCAAATATTTGCAATTTGGAAAAGTATTTGAATCATATTGGTGGTGATGCTGGTTGGAGTGTGGCGTCAAGAGGGCAAAGTAGGGAACAATAGTTAGCTGGATAATTCCTGTGCAATGTGGAGAAGTGCAAATAGGATGGTAAAGAAAACCTCAATTTATTCAACCTAACTATAGAAACAGGAACAGGAGCTTGTGCATGACAACACCTTATACACATACACTTTCCAAATACATCTTTAGAAGATACTTAAAGTAGATAGACTTTTTTTTTAATTTTGGCTGTTCCTATTCTATGTCTTCTTTCTATATTTGGTTAATATCCCAGTTTAGGATTCCTAGTGGGAGGGCTAGCCCACCTCTCACCCAAAAATCTGGAAGTGGTATGTTTTTACATTCATAGTTTCTCTTATGACTGGGGTCTGTGTCTTTGGCTCCTCCAATCAGATGAATCTGTTCCAGTCTTCAGATTTGAGCTAAGGAATCTGCTCTGCCCCCATGCTCCTTGCATATGTCTCTGGGCAATAGGAACAGATGGTGGTAAAAGTAGCATCCAGTTACTTTTATCAGATGTGTGGAGGGGTAAGCTGCTATGAATAATGTCCAATACTGACGGCACAGTGTTCTCATAGGGCCAGCACTGCTTTTTGCATCCATCCCTGATCATATCATCTAAGAAGTGGTTTTCCAGCCATATAAACAACACCTTCAGTAACCCAAAGGGAATGCAATAATTAGATCCTCTGCCTAAATTGGATAAAATGTAATTCTGTTCTTTGCTATAAGCATATGACTGAGGTATCACTTTATATACAAGGGAAAAGTCAATATTCACACTTGTCTATTTACTAAAGAGTATTAAAAGTGCCTGCCTTGAAATTATTATCACTGTAACTATGATTCTGTATAAAGATGTTGCATAAAGTGTCATATTGTGCTGACATTATCTTTATTGTACCCACCTGTTCAGTGAATACCTCACTGTTAACTCAGAAACAAAAACTTAAGAAAATTGATTGTCTTTTTTATTATACAATTATTTTTTTAATGAGAGTGAAAGAGAGAGAGAGCGAGAGAGCGAGAGCGAGAGCGAGAGAGAGAGAGAGGAGGATCAGAGAACTACTCAGCTCTGGTTTATGGTGGGGCTGGGGATTGAACCTGAAACCATACAGCTTCAGGCATCTAACTGTCTTCAGTTGGAGAAGTATTATTCACAGTAGCTTCCTCCTAAAACTCTTCATATTTCTCTTCAGAATTTGTCTTGTGTCTTCCTCTCCACAGCTGAAATTTCTGTTTTTGCTGTATTTCCACAAACCCTGTGCAATGACTTGAACAATGATTTATTTTCTGATATTCCTTTTCTCACCACTGTCAATTTATCTTTCACTCTTCTAAAAATTTACTATCATTGAGGCTAAAATTTTGCTGAACAAGTTGGATTGAGTAATTTTATTGGTAGTCTACTTTTTAATAGAAGGGGAATACAGAGAGGAAAGAGAAAGATAGATGTGCTTCACTACTTGTGAAGCAACACCCCTGCAGGTGGGGAGCTGGGGGCTTGAACTGGGCTTCTTGCAATGGTTCTTGTGCTTCACAGTATGTGTACCTAACCTGGTGTACTACTGCCTAGTTCTGCCTTTTTAAATTTTTATTATCTATATTTAATAGAGACACGAGAAATTGAGAGGAAGAGGGAGGTAGAGACAGAGAGACATTGGCAGCTCTGCTTTACCACTCCTGAAGCTTTCCCTCTGCAGGTGGGGACCGGGGTCTTGAACCCAGGTCCTTGAGCACTGTAACATGTGCATTCAAGAAGAACCACCACCTGGCCCCACCCCCACAACTCTTTGTGATATGGTGTTCTCCTACATTGGCCATTAATATTTAGGTTATACAGTATGGTTCCTGAGAATTTATTCTAAGACCCTTGAGCTTAGTGGCTTGCCTATCCAGCCTGTACTCATGGTATTAAAGAAGTTAAGAGAAAGATGCCAGAACAGGACTGTGGAGGATCAGTTGAGAGTGACCAGGCATACAAACAAATTTGGTAAACAGCATATTACAAAATGACAAGTTATACAATGCTTTATTTATACTTTTGTTGTTGTTGTTGTTTATTTTGTCTTAGTATTTCTCTCAAAGTGGCTAAAGCACAGGATTATAAATGAATCTAAATGATCCCACCACTAAAATAAAGAATAGCTTAGAACATGGAGATTGCTCAGCAGGTAAAGCATGTCTTACTGCAGGTGAGGTTGTGGGTTCTGGGTTCAATCTCAGATCACATGGGAACAAAGACATGAACAGCACCAGAAAAGAAACTCCCTGGATTGTGTGTGTGTGTGTGTGTGTGTGTGTGTGTGTGTGTGTGTGTGTGTATGGGTACAGAATTCAAAAACTAGATTTGCAAGGCTTCTCAGTAGTAGCTCACATATATAAGGCCTTCAGTTCATCCTCTAACTCCACACATAAATATTTTAATATATTTTAAAGTATATTCTGAAGACGAATTTTGTAAGCACACACATTTCTCCACCTTACGCCCCTTATAAAGAAACAGCAGCTTCCCTTACACTGTAACCTTAGAAGAAGCAGAAATATCACTGAGTTTCATGTAATGAGAGTGCTATAATAAGAAATGCTGCTGATGAAACAAAAATCTCTCTTTTAATGACTGGACTTTTCACCAGCTGCTAAAAGATTATTGTTTGTCATAATAGGGTTTTAGAATTTTGAGATTATAATAAAACATAAACATTGTCTAATAGTCTCTCCTACTCACCCACATCCACATTCGCAAAAACAAATCTATAGAGGCTGTTCAATTAGCAAATTTCATTAGATCTTACATTAAGTTCTCCTAGTTCTTTGTACTCTAGAAAAAATGTTGCTAATATTTTGCTTATGAGAGTAGAGAGAGTAAACAAATCAGTAACTGTGCTTGCTAACTCCTATGTTAGAACTAAATAAAAAGTCTCTCTATCTTGGTGAACAGTGTTATTTCTCTGCCTTAGCTCCACACTCAATAATTTAGCAAAAGTTTTCCTAAATGCCTTTTTTTAATTTTAAATTTAATTTTTATTTAAGAAAGGATTAATTAACAAAACCATAAGGTAGGAGGGGTACAACTCCACACAATTCCCACCACCCAATCTCCATAACCCACCCCCTCCCCTGATAGCTTTCCCATTCTCTATCCCTCTGGGAGCATGGACCCAGGGTCATTGAGGGTTGCAGAAGGTAGAAGGTCTGGCTTCTGTAATTGCTTCCCCGCTGAACATGGGCGTTGACTGGTCGGTCCATACTCCCAGTCTGCCTCTCTCTCTCCCCAGTAGGGTGGGTCTCTGGGGAAGCTGAGCTCCAGGACACAATGGTGGGGTCTTCAATCCAGGGAAGCCTGGCCAGCATCCTGGTGGCATCTGGAACCTGGTGACAGCAAACCATAACAAAAGGACTTTTCAAAGTTAACCTAAATGCCTTTTTATTTCATTCATAAGTTGTACTATTTCAGTGTTTTGAAAAATTATTCCTCTCTATGTACAATCCAGTTTGCCACCCTATCTTTGTGTGTCTTTCTTTCTGAAAAAGTCAGCACAGAGTAGTAGTCTGTGACAACCCAAACTGCCCCTATCTTCATTTGTTATTATGGAGGTTTCCATGAACTATTTTTAAATATAATTATTATTTGTGATTTAATAATGGTTTACAAGTTTGTGAGATTAACAGTTCCACACTGTACCCACTACCAAACTTTTGCCCCCAACCCCCCCACTGTAACATCTCACAAAAATCTGAGACACTTTAGCTAATATTTATTTATTATTTATTTTCAAGTTCATGTGTTTCAATTATCTATATTCCACACAGAAGTAAACACCTTACGATTTAGCAATTCCACTCCTAGAGATATATACAATGGACATGAAAATACAAATTTGAAGGGACATGTGTATCCCCTGTTCCTAGGTGGATTATTCACAATAGCCAAGAAGTGGAAGCATTCTAACAGCTAATCGATAGATGACTGGGTCCAGAATTTATGGGATGTATAGTCAATGGGATAGTATTTTGTAATTTCTTTATTCATTTTTATTAGGTAGGACAGAGTGAAATAGAGAGGGACAAGGAAGAGAGAAAGACACCTGCAGACTAGCTTCACCACTCGTGAAACATCTTCCTTGCAGGGGGTGGGGAACAAGGGTGTAAGTAAATTTGAGTCCTTGTCCTTGGTAACACGTGTGCTCAACCAGGTACACTACTGCCTTCTCCCTCCCTTTTAAGTATTCTGTAGTTTAAAAAGATGACATAGCAGCACAATTCATAATAGCTAAAACCTGGAAGCAACCCAGGTGCCCAACAACAGATGAATGGCTGAGAAAGCTGTGGTATATATACACAATGGAATACTATGCAGCTATCAAGAACAATGAACCCACCTTCTCTGACCCATCTTGGACAGAGCTAGAAGGAATTATGTTAAGTGAACTAAGTCAGAAAGTTAAAGATGAGTATGGGATGATCCCACTCATCAACAGAAGCTGACTTAGAAGATCTGAAAGGGAAACTAAAAGCAGGACCTGATCAAATTGTAAGTAGGGCACCAAAGTAAAAACCCAGTGGTGAGGGGTAGACATGTAGCTTCCTGGGCCAGTGGGGGGTGGGAGTGGGCGGGAGGGATGGGTCACGGTCCTTTGGTGATGGGAATGGTGTTTATGTACACTCCTAGCAAAATGTAGACATATAAATCAGTAGTTAATTAATATGAGAGGGGGAAATCAATTGTATGTCTCAAAGGTTCTCAAAAGACAAACTTGAATCTTTTAAATAGATAGGCTACATATTTGATATGCGGACTCTCTCAAAAGCCTAGACCAAGTAGATTAGAAGCTTCCAATAGCACAGCTATATACAAGATACTGGGTACTGTACAGCAAACCATAACAAAGGGACTTTTCAAAGTTAACTCTATTAACAAATAATGTGATGATAATATTAACTATTGATTGTCTTTTTGAACCCTAAGACAGCAGGAACCTCACATCTTCACTATAGAGCCCCTACTTCCCTCAGTCCTGGCACCCTTGGATAGGGCCCACTTTCCCGTATGCATCTCCCAATCCAAACCAAATAATATTGCATCCGCCGATCACAACCTAACCAAAGCAACGATTGCCATCTCAACATGCTTCACCTCAGACTGTATCCAGAGACTTCATGTGTGGAATGACAACACTTCAGCTTCATTACTCGGGTTCCAGATGCCACCAGGATGCTGACTAGGCTTCCCTGGATTGAAGACCCCACCAATGTGTCCTGGAGCTCAGATTCCCCAGAGACACACCTTACTAGGGAAAGAGAGAGGCAGACTGGGAGTATGGACCGACCAGTCAACGCCCATGTTCAGCGGGGAAGCAATTACAGAAGCCAGACCCTCTACCTTCTGCAACCCTCAACGACCCTGGGTCCATGCTCCCAGAGGGCTAGAGAATGGGAAGGCTATCATGGGAGAGGGTGGGTTATGGGGATTGGGTGGTGGGAATTGTGTGGAGTTGTACCCCTCCTACCTTATGCCTTTGTTCACTAATCCTTTCTTAAATAAAAAATTAAAAAAAAAAAAGATGATATTGTGCCTTATGGGACAAAATTTATGGAACTAGAGGTGATTGTGCCTGTGAAGTAAGTCAAAGGACAAATGACAATTAGCAGGTAGTTTCATTTATTTAACTCTGAAAGCATTGTTCCCTTCTACTTACCAGTTTCCCTGAACCACCACCTACTGCCTCCTCAGCCCCTTCCAATGGAACAGTAATGAGATTATCTGACATGAGACTCTAGGAGAAGATTCTCTGAGCAAGCAAGACTCCAGCTTTCTCACCAGTTCATTCTAACTTGGATACAGTCCAGATTTTTATGAAATGGGATAGCTAGTTTCCTGTAAAGATTAGGCAAGTGAACTCAATGCAGATCTAAGGCTAGCTTAGTTTTAAGTCTAAGCAAAATGCCTTATAACATTATACTGGTAATAGTAGTTTAGTCTCTATTCAACCCATTATTTTCATTTCTCAATTAGTTTAGAATTTGAAGGAAACAAAAATGTGAATATAACTTATACTGCCAGAGGCTCTCAAAATAATATAATGGTTAGCACTTAAAACTGCATTTAAACTAACATTTATGAGAAGTTTTACAGTAGCAAGATGTGACTTGAAAGACTACTACCAATAAAATTGTTTTAAAATTTTCGTCTTTAATAGCCAATTATAGATTTGTAGTTTATGTTAAGTAACTGAGCTCCCTACCAACAGACTCAAATAGTTGAAATTTTATAATGGTTTAGATTCAATACTGCTGGAAGAAAATAAAGGTCTTACTATTTATTACAAGAATAGTCAACTTCTACAGCTTTGATTTAAAGAGTTAACTTATCTTTCTTTGCCAAAGAAAATTATCAATACAAAAATCTAAAATTAATTGTATGTTTTTAGAGGAGTCTTGAGCAAAGTATTTTAAAATAACTATTCCCTTGAAGAGTGAACTCTGTGTGACCTTTACTGGAGCTATATGATGTTTTAAAAAATTAAGTGAGTAGAAAATTAAAAAGAAAATGTTTTACCATTTTTCTTCAGCCTCGCTGACACCATTGCCCTCTACTCATCTACAACCGAGAGGCACTTAGTACATCTAATAAATACGAAGTAAAATCATTTCAGGGCTGACTTTAAAGTAGCAGAATAAAAGGGATACTGCTGCTAGATAAATCTGAAGTATTTCTCTGCAGTGTCAACAAAAGTAAATAGAGATAGGGGAACCTAAATTCTAGGTAACCTATGCTGAAGTACTTTTCTCTGAGCACCAATTTCTTCATTTATAAAATGATAACAATGATAATACAAAGCGTCCATAAGACAGATTATAGATATAGAGACTTTTTTAACCACCTCCCCCCCCCGCCTTTCTCTTTCTCTTTCTTTGACAGGAAAGGCAGAAATTGAGAGGAGAAGGAGAAATAAAAATTAAAGAGAGAAAGAGAGACACCTGCAGCCCTGCTTTCCATTTGTGAAGCTTACCCCTGCAGTTAGAGGCAGGGACTTAAACCTAGGTACCATATGACCACTTCTCAGTCTCCTATAAAATAATTTAAGAATTGGGGATCAGGTGGTGGCACACCTGGTTGAGCCACGTTACAATGTTCAAGGACCCGAGTTCAAGTCCCCAGTCCCAACCTGCAGGGGAAAAGCTTTGTGAGTGGTGAAGCAATAACCCTGGAGGGAAAAAAAAAATTGGTACTTCCAAGCTAGGTTTTTCTCTTCTTTTCTTTTGCCTCCAGGGTTATCTCTGGGGATCCGTCTGAACTACAAATCCATTGCTTCTTGATGTTATTTTTTCCTTGTTGCTGACCTTGTTGTTATTGTTGTTGTGTTATTGCTGTCATTGTTGAATAGGATAGAGAGAAATAAAGAGAGGAGGGGAAGAGAGAGAGGAGAGAAAGATAGACACCAACAGTCCTGCTTCACCGATTGTGAAGCGACCCCCTTGCAGGTGGGGAACCAGGGGGACTGCAACCAGGATCCTTTAGCTGGTTATATGCTCTTAACCCACTGCCCTCCTCCCACCCCCACGCTAGCTCTTTTTAATTCCAACAATTCTATGAAATAAGTATTGAAAAATTTTTTTAAAAAATATATTTTATTTATTTACTAATGAGAGGAATGGGAAGAGAGGAAAGAACCAGTCATCATTCTGGTACATGTGTTGCCTGGGATGGAACTCAGGACCTCATGCTGTAAAGTCCAGTGCTTTATCCACTGTGCCACTTCCCACACCACAAGTATTGAATATTGCTTACACTACTATAATCTTTAATGTTTGTGCCTCTTGTGCTCCATTTCTACATTATCCTTTTATAATCTCATGTCCACTTTTTTGAAAGCACCTTAAAAGTAAGAATCATGCTTTTAATTATCAATGCATTCCATAGCTCCCAGAATTTCACTATTTATAACAAAGCAGTAAAAATAGACAATAAAGATAAGAAATCTTTGGTAGGGCACAAACATACCTCAGAAATCTAGAAACAGCCGAGTAATTTGTAAGTTTTTCATACACTATGGCAGTTCTTAGTAACTGGGATATATATGCAGGCTAATTACATGAAGGGAAAAGGTACACTTTTATTATTACTGTATTTACTATTATTTATATTATTATATGAAAAGTATATATATATGTGATATAATATGTATATCAGATATATATTCTTTCAGACACTAACTTGAAGCAGAGATAAAGAAACTGACGATGCCATATGTAACACAGACCATAGTTACTAAACGAGGGCTAGAGTAGAATCAGTCAGAAAGTCACAAGTTTCAAACATAATTATGATCTCCAGTGTATAGAAAGACAACAGATTTGCTCATGCATAATCTTTCTTCCAAAATATCACTGAGGATACAAAGAAGGTCACCTACAGGGAAACCTACATAACAACATATTTTAAACTGCAGAAACAGATGTATTTTCTTCATTTATTTCCTTAAGGAGCTTACCACTGAGGAAATAAGTGGAAGATTAAAGTATAATGCTGAAACTCTCAGATCAAAGACACTGAAGCAGAACTGAAAGGTGACTTGTTTGGAAGAACCTGAGGTAAGTGTTGAAGAAAAGAAGACAGAAAAAAAGGCAAACAGAAAGTATGGTATTCCATTGCATAAATCCATATAAACACATACATATGTGTGTATCTGTGTATACACACAAAGAATAAAGGGATACTTAGAACTGTCACATATATATTCTACTAGCCACTAACTTAAGGCAGAGATAAACTGATGAATCCATATATAACACAGACCATAGCATATATGCATATATAGTGTACACACACACACACACACACACACACACACACACACACACACACACACACACACACCCTATAGCTTCCCTATCCACTCATATACAACTTCCCTATCCACTCATCTACCATTGGATGTTTAGGTTGTTTTCAAGTCATTGTTACTACATTTTGCAATGTGATGAATCTAAGTGTACAGAAATTTCACCAGAAGTGTTTTTTATTCTAGGAGAGGAACTGCTGGATCCTATAGTAGGACTGTTTTTGACATTTTGATGAATTTCTAGCCTAACTTCTATAGAATTTAATTGGACTAATATGAATTGTAATAAAAATGTAGCTCTTTCTTTTTTTTTTTTACCATTTTCTTGTCAGCACTTACTGTGTCTTTCATTTTAAATATATGACAGGTGTGAGGTGGTATCTAATTGTTGTCCTAATTGACTTTCAGTATTTTTTCATAAGCTGTTGGTCATATGAATATCTTATTTTGTAAAGAACATTTGGATTTTACCCTTTTATTCATTTTTCATGGGTTTTTCTTATTTGGTTTTGATTACTGAATTTTATATTTTCATTATTCTTTGGAATACTACTCAGCTGTAAGAAGAGATAAGAATTGATTTGCTATCTAATGTGGACAGAACTGAAGGGAATCATGCTAAGTAAAATTACCCAGAGAGAGCAGGACAAGTATCAGATAATCTTATACAGAGGAGGGACTTAAATAAAATAAAGGAGTGGGATAGGTGGTGGTGCACCAGGTTAAGCCCACATAGTACTAAGCACAAGGACCCCTGCAAGGATCCAGCTTTGAGCCCCCAGCTCCTCACCTGTAGGGGGGTCACTTCAAAGGCAGTGAAGCAGGTCTGCAGATGCTTATCTTTTTCTCCCCCCATCCAGCATTCTCTGTCAATTTTTCTCTGTTCTATCCAATAAAATGGGGAAAAAAATGGCCAACAAGTGCAGCGGATTCCTAGTGTTGGCACTGAGCCCCAGTGATAACCCTTGAGGCAAAAGAAAAGAAGGAGGAGGAGAAAAAGAAGAGGAAGAAGGAGAAGGAGAAAGCAAGCAAAGGAAAATTTTGAGTGAAACACTAAGTAATTTCATTCTAACTCAACATATACAAGGAATCAAAAAGGATGAGCCAGGAGTAGTGTGGAAAGAAGTTGTGACCTAGTACCCAACAACAGAGGAGAACGAAAATTGTTAGTGGGATAGCTGCCTTAGGGAGATATGAAACTACCTCTGTGATACCTACAGTTTTTGTACATCATTTCCTCAATAAAGCAAACTGGTTTAAATAATTAAGCCATTAAATAAATAGCTGGTGATCTTGTGAAATACCAAAACTTGGAAACTAAAGAAAGAATGAATGTCATTTCAAGCTGGAAAAACAGCTAGTCCAACTGGTCCAGTCCCAATGAAAAACCTGGGACAGAGAATGTTGGAATGAGAAGCTGCATCGTGAAGCAGGGAAGAGAACAGCAGTTGTGCCATGCTCAGTATTTTATCTTTAGTTCCAGAAGTAATAGTGCTGCTTGAGATGCTTTAAGCAAAGAGATATCCTAATCAGATTTTCTAGAAAAAAAGTGTTGATCATTGAGATATTAAATATATATATATGTTAGGATGACAGGATTTAAAGTATGTATATTCATGCATTAGCATGATATTCATTAATTTTAAGTAACACAACAGAAATATCCAACTCTTTTTTTTTTAATATTTTATTTTATTTATTTATTACCTTTTGTTGCTCTTGTTGTTTTATTGTTGTAGTTATTATTGTTGTTGTCATCGTTGTTGGATAGGACAGAGAGAAACGGAGAGAGGAGGGGAAGACAGAGAGGGGGAGAGAAAGATAGACACCTGCGGACCTGCTTCACCGCCTGTGAAGCGACTCCCCTGCAGGTGGGGAGCCAGGGTTCGAACCGGGATCCTTATGCCGGTCCTTGTGCTTTGCGCCACCTGCGCTTAACCCGCTGTGCTACAGCCCGACTCCCTCCAACTCTATTTTTATTGTCACTAGGGCTATAGCTAGGGCTCATGCCTACATGGTGAATCCACTGCTCCTGACAGCCATTTTTCACTTTATTTTTTTTTCCTTATGTATTTGATAGAACAGAAAGAAATTGAAATTAAGAGGGAAAGAGAAGACTGAAAGGGAGAGAGACAGACACTTGTAGTGTTTGCTTCATTACTTATAAAGCTTCTCCCCTGTAGGTATGGAGCACAAACTTGAAGCCGGGTCCTTGTCCAGGTGTGTGCTCGTCCAGGTGTGCTACCTCACTGTCCCCAAACATGTTAACTCTATGAGTGTGGAAAATGATGCTCCAGTAGTGGTGGTGGTCATTCCACTCATCCTCATCATAAGTGCTATTACAAGGCAGAGTGGGATAAAGGAAGCCTAACTGCATGAATGGGTGAGGACCATTAATTAGGGAGTTCCAGTCATCTAGGACAAAAGACTACAAGGCAACAACTGGTGAAGAGGAAGAAGTGCCTTCAAATATTTGGTTTTTTTTTTTTAATAATTTTTTAATTTTTTTAAATATTTATTTTATTTATTCCCTTTTGTTGCCCTTGTTGTAGTTATTATTGTTGTTGT
Source organism: Erinaceus europaeus (assembly GCF_950295315.1). Classification (NCBI taxonomy): domain Eukaryota; kingdom Metazoa; phylum Chordata; class Mammalia; order Eulipotyphla; family Erinaceidae; genus Erinaceus; species Erinaceus europaeus. The sequence continues at coordinate 65,516,539 of NC_080177.1, forward strand.
CATCATTGTTGGATAGGACAGAGAGAAATGAAGAGAGGAGGGGAAGACAGAGAGGAGGAGAGAAAGATAGACACCTGCAGACCTGCTTCACCGCCTGTGAAGCGACTCCCTGCAGGTGGGGAGCCGGGGTTCGAACCGGGATCCTTATGCCAGTCCTTGTGCTTTGTGCCACCTGCGCTTAACCCGCTGCGCTACAGCCCGACTCCCCAAATATTTGTTTTTAAATCATAAATTGTTTGAATGCTTGTTTAGCAATATAGCATACATTCTCTTGGGGATAACTCTACATACTGGTGATCCATAAAAGAAGAATTCAAGACAGTTGTATCAAAAAGATAGTAATGACAAATAGCGAAGTATAGGATACCTTGATAAATAAGGTATTTGACAGACATTATTTAATTCAAAAGGGCAATAATGGTCATATATTTTCTGGGCAAACAGTAGTCAATATTTATTCAAGTTAAGAATTTGTAATAGAGAGACTTGGGCTATGAAATCAAAGAATTTTAAAAAAGAAATGACATTTCTAGCAACATAAAAGTACAATGTTCATATGATTCAACACATTTTGTATATTTATTTTTTATGTATTAGTGCTGCTTAGGCTAATATTACTCTTTAAAATTGCTTTGAAACTTGGATTGGAGTTGGTGGTGTATTGAACAAAAGTAAGACTCTGGGGTTGGGGAGAGGGCTCATGGCCTGAAACATGATGGCAGAAGAGGACCTAGTGAGGGTTGAATTGTTATATGGATAACTGAGAAATGTTATGTATGTACAAACTACTGTATTTTACTGTTGACTGTAAACCATTAATCCCCAATAAAAGCATATTTAAAAACTGCTTTTACATCTTACTGCTTTAGCATTTTGAAGTAAATGCTCTCACAATCCCTATCATAACAACTTTCAGAAATGCCCAATTCACCATGTTGAATAACTTAAAGAAATGTTACTGTAAAAAAAAAATTACTGAATACAAATTATCCCAAAGAATGTACAATAAGGACATCTAGAAGTATTTTAATTTAAATTTAAAAAACCTCATTTTATGGATAATTTGGTTTAATCTGAGTTCTACAGACGTAAAGCTGCAAAATGTTATCTTCGTTCTAACTACATCTTTTGATATGAAAACTATGTAAGCATGAGCTAAGTGTACTTTGCATATATCCAGGTAATGGTTCTGAGCATATTACACCTACATATGCTATGCAAAATGTTGCCAAAGATTAAATTATCCTAGGCACATTTGGGAAGTGGCAGTATGTCTGTCATTGCATGTAAACATATGCAGATTTATGCAAAGTTCTCAAATATGTGTACCTAAAGTCCCAAAACTCCCCACAGACACGCAAAGCCAGACGGTTTTGTTTATTTTCAAATTACTGGAAAACCTATAAATGGGAATGAAGAAATAGATACACTTATATTGTATGTACAGATTTGGGGTATCTGTGTGTGTTTTTCATTTACTTGTTTCATTCATGTGGCCGAGACTTTAAATTCATCTTCTGTGTGGTAGGTTTAATCCAAATAAAAATTTTCCATTTGATCGAAAAGTCGAGAGAGAGAGAGAGAGAGAGAGAAAGAGAGACAGAGAGAGATTTTATATAATAAACCTGGTTCTTTCAGCACTGCACTCCCTTTCTGATTTTGTTAACCTTTCAGAGGTACATTGATTCCTTCAGGTTACTGCAGTAGAGTATGAAATTTTAGTAAAGTGGTTTGCCAGGGTGAAATCACTTTCCAGAATGGTTGATTGATCACAGTATAATGAATTGACTTCTGCTTTGGTAAACCAGATCTTAATCACAACAATGACTCTGAAGGTATTAGGAAAAAGGAAATATTAGAAATGAAAAACAATAATATGAGTATTTTCTCAAAAAAGTAATAATAGTGTTTCTAAAGCAGACAGTTTCAAAAAAACATAATATACAGAATTCTCATTTTATATCAAATAGTAGATTTTGTCAAGGGAATTTCTATATAATTTAAGATAGAAACCCCCCCATGCTTTACCCTCTTGCTATTAAAGAGTAGAGTACATATATGTCTTCTTTCTGTGATCACTTGACTCAAAAAATATGGGAGAATAGTCTTGAAGTCTGAACTCAGGTTTTAGTAAGCTGGGAGCATCACTTCCTAAGTCTGTTGGGATGCTTACTTTTAGAACCCAGCCACCATGCCAAGAGTAAGCCAGGCAGATCATGGGGCCTCTGACTTTTTGCCCACTTTAGTTCCCATCTAACAGCACCAAGTTAGCAGCTTGTAGCAATGTAAATGAGCTCCACTGAAAATTGATGGCTCAATATTAAGGAACAGAAAGAAGTATTTCCTTCACCAAGCCTACCCAAATCTCAGACTCAGTCTAAACAAGGTGTTAAAGACTTGAATCATGAGGTTTGTTTTTTTTTTAAAAAAATACTTTTATTTATTTATTATTGGATAGAGACAGAGAGAAATTGAAAGTGGAAGGGGAGATAGAGAGGCAGAGTGACAGAGAGATACCTGTTGCACTGATTCACCACTCCTGAAGCTTTCCCCCTACAGGTGGGGACCAGGGGCTTGAGCCTGGGTCCTTGTGCACTGTAATGTGTGTGCTTAACCAGGTGCGTCACTGCCTGAAGCACGAAATGTTGAGGTTCTTTGTCATACAGCTAATGCCAGAGCATGTTATCTTCCTATAATGATCCTCTCGCTCCCCTGTCTCTCCCTTTCTCTCTCTCTCTCCCTCTCCCTCTCCATCTCCCCCTCTCTCTCACACTCTCTTTCTCTCTTCTCTGTCCTCTCTCTCTCTCTCTCTCTCTGTGTGTGTGTGTGTGTGTGCGTGTGTGTCTGTGAAGGGTAAGGGTGACTTTTTAGAAGTAATGTATGCATTGAATGATTCCTTAAATTATGACTTAAGGAATCTGAAACTTAATTGCCCTGGTCTTCTTATATTCCTGAGCTATAGTGAAACATAAAAACAGGCTCTCATTTAAAGATACAAAAGTAAAAAAAAAAAAGTGTGTTTAAGAAGCTTTAGAGTCTAAGCTTTGGAGTCATTTCATTGAAAGTACTTCTCTTACCAATTCATAATAACTTTATTAAAGGTGTTTCATACCTCTTTGAATTCCAATCAAAGTAGAAAATAAGAAACTCTAGCTCTGGTATCAATATTTAATCAACTTCTATTAGATTATATGTTTAGTAAAGTTATTACTGGCACACTTTGGTGGTGGAGCACCTCAAGTTTATGATTCTGTGTTAAGTTTTACTTTCCTATAATGATCTGAACCCACCTCCCTACTGATCTCAATAGGATGATGTTATAACAAATAACTCAAGCAGGCAATCACTTGAGATTCTAGACAGATACTTGTGCACAGTAATTGAAGGCTATCTTCAAAAAATAACTTTTGTTCTCAGGAGTTTATGACTACTACATATGTATTACTAATGCATATTTTTAAAGAGGCAAGCTAAAGTTATCTTTTTAAGTCATTAATGTGACTCGGTTTCTTTCATCTATTCCATATATATATATATATATATATATATATATATATATATCAATTAGTTTATGGCTTTTTGCGATTATAAGGGAAGAAGTGACACTGAATGCTACCATGATGCCAACCTTGGGCAACTTCCTTGGGCAGTAAACCTCACCAATGTCCTGGAACCCCACCTCTCCAGAGCCCCGCCCTACAGGCTGGGAGTATGGATCAACCTGACAATGCCCATGTTCAGCAGAGAAGCAATTACAGAAGCCAGACCTTCCACCTTTTGCACCCCATAATGATTCTGGGTCCATGCTCCCAGACAGATAAGGAATAGGAAAGCTTTCAAGAGAGGGTATGGGATACGCAGAGCTCTGGTGATGGGAACTGTGTGGAATTGTACCCCTCTTACCCTATGGTCTTGTCAATATTTCCATTTTATAAAAAAAATTTAAAAAATAAATGACAGTGAGTTATTATCCTCAGTATATCAGTTCTCAGACTGAGGATATGTCAATGTTATTGAAGTAAATTTTTACACGTTTGCCCATATGCCTTATTGCTGTAAAAGCGAGTTAAAATAGCAACAACACTAATGTCTTTGATTAGTACTTCTCCTTCCTAATGCCACTGTCATTGTTGGTAGCATTTTGCACTTAGAAAGCACATTCTTTCATTCTACTGGGAGGCACTTAGCATAACACTATCCTCCTAGCCTCCAAGACAATGAGTGTTTCCTCACTGACTTTCTACTGGGGAGTGACTTAAGCAAGAGAAAGAATCAAGTTATGATTTTGGTGGCACTATACAGCTTTAATGACTATTAAAAGGTAAAGTTTTGAAGCTTATACAGTCAAGTTCTTAAGACAAAGACTTGTTTTTGCTGTTGTTCCAATAATTGTTTTAGAAGCCACCAGACTGCTGCATTTTCAATGCAGACCATTGTCTTGCTCCAATAGGAGTTGGTGTCAGGATGATTCCGCAACCCCTTGTGATCAATGGTCTATGGTTTTTACAGGCATAAATATTTCCTGATCTGCCTTCCTCCTCAGCCCTGGAGCTCTATAACTATCTCCTAAAAGGCTTTAAAAAAAAAAAGAAAAGTATTTCTACACTAGTAAGTTGTCTGTGTGTTAATAGATAGGAGGTAGGAGCTATTCCTGCCATCATTATGTCCATATAATCTGTCCTGTATAGGAACAGTCTCTGGATAGTTCAGATTGAAACAGACTTTTATTTGCAATGTAAGGAGGTATAGATGCAGTGCTTCCAATGAGACAACGAGGTGCCAGTTCTCAGTGTTGTATCCTTTCACTGGAGCTTTGCTCTCCACTTGTCCGTATACACAGTCTCATTTTTCTCTTACATCTTGGCATAATATTATCCTCCAGTAGTCATTTTCCTTATGCTTCTTTTTAAAAAACATATTTTATTTATTTATTTTGGATAGAGACAGAGAAAAATTGAGAGGGAGGAGGAGGGAGTTAGGGAAGAAGAGAGACAGACTGCTTCACCACTCATGAAGCCTCACCCCTGCAGATGGAAGTTGAGGGCTTGAACTAGTCTCCAGGCACATTGTAATGTGTGCACTCAACCAGGACCACCACCACTCAGCCCCCTCCTTATACATCTTTTAGTTGAAGCTGTTTTGGGGTAAATATCAATCCAAACATTTTGAAAAAACTTTAAGAAGATATGCAATCAATGATTGATTAATGCATAAACTTATTTTACGGAGCTGGAAAAAAAATAGATCACTTAAAACATTGGCAACAGGAGGTCAGTCAGTAGCGCAGCCTGTTAAGCGCAAGGACCAGTATAAGGATCCCTGTTCGATACCCCGGCTCCCCACCCACAGGGGAGTTGCTTCACAAGTGGTGAAGCAGCTCTGCAAGTGTCTCTCTTTCTCTCCCCCCTCTCTGTCTTCCCCTCCTCTCTCCATTTCTCTCTGTCCTATCCAACAATGTTGGCATCAACAATAAAACAAGCAACAATAAAACAAGGGCAACAAAAGGGAAATAAATAAATAATAATAAAAATTTAAAAAAACATTGACAACAAAATTCCAGGTTATACAGTCATATTCTAGTGTACATTATGTTAAAATAGCTGCTGGAAACAAAAGCAGTTTTAATTGAAGAAAGAAAACCAATGGAAAGAGAGAGCTAAGAACATTTTTAGTTTTAGCATTGTCATAACACTTAGTTGTAACATAGGCTCTGCATTTAGTCTGAGTATTTTAGTCTTACATCATTTCACCTGACATCCACAACAACATCATGAAACAGATATTGATTTTCCATTTTATAGCTGAAAAACTGAAGTTCAGTAAGGGTTAGGAAACTTGCCCAAGTTGAAAACAACTATAGGTTTCAGATCCACTGTTTCAATGCTGAAAGCTCATTAAATGAAGGTTTTCTCAACATTACCAAACAGCTAACCTGAAGCAATAAGTAGTAAGCAATGGTGACAGAATTTTAAGTTGGGAATTCAAAGTTTCAAGAGCATTGGCAGAAAAAAAAAAAAAACCTTAAGAAACCTTAAGAGAATGGCAAATAATTGAGACGAAAACCTAGGATTAAGATGATGCAGTGACTTGTGCTAAAACTGACAGGCTAGAAAAGGAACAAATAAGCAACATTAGCAATTGAAAGGTTAGGTTGTAGTCCACTCCGTGATAATGGTGAGCTTTTCATAAAACAGGTCATGCTTTCATGCTGGCTTCTTGCAAATGTTTTCAAATCTCATGAATTTCACCATTTTTCCATATAGTACCACACTTCCTTTGCTTTCCTCTTAAGTATTGTAATTGACTTTTCTTAAAACTGGAATGTGGAATTCACCAAGCAGAATATTGAATGCCCCCAAAAGAAAATTTCAAGACATTATCATTTAGGTTTTCAAACTTTAGAATCATAGTGAATGAATAAAGCTAATTTTAATGTAAATTAAATTTCAACTTTGTTGATTTACTTTCACGGTTCTGTCTTTTAGAAATGGAATAGAAGGTAAGTAAGGTGATCAAGAGGTGTCTAAATAGTTAATATACATTTTTAAAATAAATTTTATCAGGGAGTTGGTGGTAGCACAGTGGGTTAAGCACACATGGCGCCAAGTTCCAGCCTCTGGCTCCCCACCTGCAGGGGAGTCACTTCACAGACAGTGAAGCAGGTCTGCAGGTGTCTATCTTTCTCTCCCCCTCTCTGTCTCCCCCTCCTCCCTCCATTTCTCTTTGTCCTATCCAACAACAACGGCATCAATAACAACAACAATAATAACTACAACAATAAAACAACAAGGGCAACAAAAGGGAATAAGCAAATAAATAAAAAATGAATTTTATCTTATCACAAGATAGAAAGGGAGGGAGTAAAAGAGCGGGGGGGGGAAGTGAATCCAAGGATTAGAGCATCATTCTGAAACATGCGATGGCAAGAATCGACCTTGGAACTTCATGTTTTCAGGTTCAGCATCCTACCTACTTACTGTACTTCCCCCAGGGTCCTATAAATAAGGTTTTTAAAGGAATATTATTGCTAATGTTGACCTTCAATTTGAATTAGGCTGTGAAAAAAATTAAAGAGGTTTGGAACTACATGAGATTTTATTTATCAATTTCTAGGAATATAATTATTTCATTATTTTAGATAGAGAGAAACTGAAAGTGTAGTGGGAGGTACAGGGGATGAGAGAGAGAGAGAGAGAGGGAGAGAGAGAGAGATATTGATTCACCCTTTGTGAACTTCCTCCCCTACAGGTGGGGACTCAGCTTGAACCTGGCTCCTTGTACAAAGTAATAACATGTATGCTCTACCAGATGTGCCACCATCTGGCCCCCAGATGGGTTTTTTAAACAGAAGCTAGAAGAAATGTTTGTATTAATTTTTCTTAGGAATAAGTTAGCAATAGTTGTCAGGAAGAGAAGAAATAACTTACAATTTATGCTTTACAGTTGTTTTCTTATTATGATGAAGAATAATAATAAAGCAAACCAAAAGTTCCCAGAGAAGTTAGAAAAATTTCTGAGTATCAGTAGAAACTTCCAGACCATCAGTGTGTAAGAAACTATAATTCCTTTAGAGACCTACCAGTCTTTGGTCTCCTGCATAATAAATATGAAGAAAGTATTAAATATTTAAACAAGTTTCCCAGGAGATAAATAGTAACTAAAATTAATGAGTAAGAATAAAATAATTTCATGTCAGAATAAATGCTTTTACCAAATGTATATATACCAGAGCCTCTCTGAAAAGATGAAAATTAAATCATTTCCTAAATAAACAGTTCCATTTGAAGCAACTTTAACCTAAAACATCAGTAAGAGGTGAAAATTCTTTTTTCAAAGTGCTTAAGTAATCATTTCATTGCTGCTTTGATACTGATTAATGAGTTAGTAGCATTATTTGATTGATTTTTCTACTTACTTTCCTTTTATTTTTCACGCCAGGGAAATGTTTTTATGGGGGACTTCATCTCTCTCACTCAAACATATATGTGACTAGAGCATACGGTAAAAAAAAAAAGATAATCTACGATAGAAATATTCTAGTAGCGGGAGAAAGATTGTAACAAATGAAAAATCAATGAATGGGGGCTGGGTGGTGGCATACCGGTTTAAGCACACATGGTAGGAAGCACAAGGACTCACAAGGCTTCCAGTTTGGGCTCCTGGCTCCCCACCTGCAGAGAGGTCACCTCACAAGCAGGTGAAGCAGATCTGTAGGTATCTATCTTTCTCTTCCCCTTTGTATCTTCCCTTCCCTCTCAATTTCTCTCTGTCCTAACCAATAAAACAGATAAAATGACCTCTAGGAGCAGTGGATTCATAGTGCAGACACTGAGCCTCAGCAATAACCCTGGAGGCAAAAAAGAAAAGAAAGGAAAAAAGAAAAATCAATGATTACAAAATTTCCCTGTCCTGAACAGAGCTTTGAACTCTCCTGATGATAAAATTTCCTAGGCAGGGAGACAGTATAATGATGATACAAAAAGATCTTCATGCTCGAGGGCCTAGTGGCCCAGGTTCAATCCCTTGCACCATCATAAGGCAGAGCTAGGCGGTGCTTGACTCTATCTTTTTTCTTTTTTAAAGTTTTATCTTTATTTATTTATTAGATATAGATATCCAGAAATGGAGAGAAAATGGAAGACAGAGGGGGAGTGACAGAGAGACACCTGCAGCACTGCTTCACAGCTTTCGAAGCTTTCCTCCTGCAGGTGGGGACCCGAGGCTCCAGCTCCGGTCCTTGCACACTGTAACAGGTGCGACCAACCAGGTGCGCCACCACTCAGCCCCTCTTTCTCTCTTTTTCTCTCTCTTTCTTTCTTTCTTTCTTTCTTTCTTTCTTTTTCTTTCTTTCTTTTTTCTTTCTCTCTTTCTTTTTCTCTTTGTACCTCTCTCAATAAGAAGCAAATATATGTATATGTGTGTGTGTGTATACGTGTATACACACACACACACACACACACACAAACACACACACATATATAAACTGTTCCTAATTGTGACTAGCAAGATAGAGAGAGTATCTGATAGGGCACCTATCTCACCATGGCAGGACCCTGATTTGGGCTCCAGGCATACATGGGAGAACTATAGTGCCCTGGAAAGGTTCACTATTGTAGTGTCTCTATTTCTAGTTTCTGTATGTCTCTTTATCTATGTGAAAAAAGTTGCCCTGTAGCAGAAAAAGCATGTGACTCAGGAAATGGATCACCACCACCACCACCACCACCCCCTCTCACTGGCTCCCTAGACTGGAAGATCTGAGAACCTAGCTTCCTTTCATATAAAAATAGGATCAATGTTCCTGTAGATGTTGACATGGGAATTTTATTATATAAAAATGATTCTTGAGTGTCTGTAATTTATATTTTCATGATAATCAAACTATAGTAATGTCACTACCTCCTTCTGCCACCCATTCAATTCAATTTCGGAACTTCATTTTGTATTCTGTCTAGGTAATGATCCATTCTGCTTTATTGTCCCTCATGACATTTTTTTTTTTCTGTGAAAGTCCTATGGACCACATCTCAAATGTTGTAATATTGAGGGAGATAATACCATTTGAGCTGAAATGACCTTCACAGGGTCACAGGGTTTCCATCCATTAAAAACAAAAAAATTGAAACAAAGAAGACTGGTAAAGAGATATGGTTTCTTTACACTGATACAAGAGCTTCTTACAGAAGTAATGAATCTAAGGAAACAGGAAGCTCTCTGGATTGCAAGCTCAGAGCAATACCTTTTACTTATAACCAAGGTGACTGCCTTATGTGCTGCAAAAACATTCATAATTTCTTCCCAAAAGGTGATTCCAAGGTGAAGCTAACAGGAACTCGTGCTACAAAGTACCGTATTCTAATGTGAAGAAGGCATTTTCACCCTAGTACCATTAGCAGGAGGACAGGGGTTTCATGCTCTGAGCTGGATTGGCACAAGTCACTCTGGTTTCATTTCTCTGTGCCCTCTGCCCATTTTGATTATGCTCTTACCTCACATGACTATTGAGTTGCTAAGAATCAAAGTCCTTTGGTTTTCTACTTTTCATGTATTTTTTTTTAAATTCTGAGTAGAGGAATGATGAAATGATTAGATTCAATCTGGTTTCTTGGTTGGGTTAAGGTTGGGCTCTTGTTGCCAAGTGAGTGACAATAAGAACTTCATTCAGGGTCTTAAAAACAGAAATGTAACATGTGGTCAGATTCTGGATATATAAATGAAACAGACAATTGTCAGGACTTCCTATCTATGCATTGGAAGTTGGAACCTTCTACAGTTTTTTATTTTTCTTTTCAAAATTTATTCATTTATTATAATTAGTGAACATAACCAGAGCACGGCTCAATTCTGGCTATGAAGCTGCCAAGGATCGGACCTGGGACCTCGTACCTTCAATCATCAGTGTCTAGTGAGCTAGTATTGCACTCTCTCCCCAGTCCTGCCTCCAATTTACTGAATGGATATCAACTTAAAAAAGAAAGATCAAACTACATTATAATCTGATTAAAAGCTATGATTTAAGTATCATGGTATATTTCATGCATGTTCTCTGTCAGTGAGACTTTATGTGATGAGTCTTATGTCTTGTTTGATTTTTTCCACTGACTCTTGTCTCCCAATAAATGCACCTACACACATACACAGAAAAACAATAACAAAAAAAAAAACTGTTTGGCAGCCTGGAGCTGTGAAGGCATTAACTCACACCTAATAGCCATGAAAGCCTAATGACACAGAAAAGCTATGGCAGGAATTCACAGAAGATTGCAACTTGCTATGCTTTTCCCTATGGTAGAGAATTGGAAATTATAAATTATGATTAAAATACACAGGTCTCTGCTAGTCTTAAAGGATATAAAATATTCACATTATAAGAGAGGAAAGGTGGGGAAGAACATAGTTCACCCTAGAGTGCAGACTTGACCATGAGTGAGGGTCTGAGTTTGGGCTCTCAGCTACCACAATGGAGCACCAACATAGAGGCACTTCAAAAGTAGCATGGGGAGGGGGGGGCGGCGGCAGTAGTTCAGCAGGTTAAGCACACGCAGCGCAAAGCAAGGACAGGCATAAGGATCCTGGTTCGAGCGCCCCGCTCCCCACCTGCAGAGGAGTTACCTCACAGGCGGTGAAGCAGGTCTGCAGGTGTCTATCTTTCCTCCTCTCTCCATTTCTCTCTGTCCTATCCAATGACATTAATGACAACAATAATAACTACAACAATAAAACAAGGGCAACAAAAGGAAATGAATAATTTTTTAAAAAGAATTCATTTAAAAAAGTAGCACCGGGTTATCTATCCTTTCATCTCTATCTGCCTACCTCTTTTCCCCTCATCTCTCACTCTCTGGCAAAACATATAGGAAAATGAGTCTGTAAGGAACAGTGAAATCTTGTAGGTACAGGACTCCAGTGATAATCCTAGAGGAAAAAAAAAAGAGGATGGGTATTTCCTTCTATCTATGTCTGCCCACATTTCCACTCCCTGATTTTCAGTAATCAACTGGATGTGCCATGGGTAAGTAATAAAAACACTTCCATTTGAAGGGTCCTCGTTTGGCTGTGTTGAATCACATAAAACAAAAGACATGAAAAAAATTTTTACCTCTGCTTTTCAATGCCTCACCCTGTCAATCAGTGAAGTGAGTGACTAGCCTGTAAGAGTATCCTGGAGGTTGGTCAGATTAGAATAAAGATAAAGCTCTTTAGGTTTCAAAATAATTATATATGCATACTCTAAGCATTTCATTTTTCAGATGTTGCTAGATAGATACTATCTAGCCAGAGTTGCATAGTTAATAAAGAATCCTCAGACTTGACCTCTAACCTCACTACTAAGCATTCAATCACAGAATGTCCAGCTTCAACTACAGCTTCAAGAATACATACATATATACATAGGCTGGGAAGTGGTACACTTGGTAGAGTATACCACTACTGTGTTACTATGTGCAAGGACCTAGGTTCAAGACCCTGATCTCTACCTGCTGGAGGGATGCTTCACAAATAGTGAAACAGTGCTTCAGGTGTTTCATTTTATTTCTCTTTATATATCTCCTCCTTCCTTCTCAATTTCTCTCTGTATTCAAAAAAAAGGAAGGAGGAAAGAAAGAGAGAGATAGGAAGGAAGGAAGGAAGGAAGGAAGGAAGGAAGGAAGGAAGGAAAGAAGGAAAGAAGAAAGAAAATAGGAAAATAAAAATGGCTACTAGGGGTGAGGGATTCATCATGCAGATATTGAGCTCCAGCTCAAAAGAAAGAGCACACATTTCATGTTTTTAACAGAAAGTCTACTGCACCTTTTGACTTCAGTGTGTGTGTGTGTGTGTGTGTGTGTGTGTGTGTGTGTGTGTGTGTGTGTAACTCTCTCCATACAGACTGAAATTAATTTAGTAAGCTAGGCTATAGTAAGTTAAAGTGATAGTCTAACAGTGGTATCTAGATTTGTCTCAAAAGCATCCTTACTCCAGGAAAGGACTTGGTCTAAATAGCCCAACTTTATCCATTTTTTTCCCTTTGTCTATAAGATAAGAGAAATTGATAGCATTTGACTCAGTATTTAGTTGTGAGGATGAAATGAGTGAGAAACATGTAAACCGTTTAATATAGTCCTTGTGCATAGTCACTGTGTCAGTGCTAATTCTCTTATTAAGAAGTTCATTGCAGTAATTTGACGAAAAGGAAACCCTCTTTATTATAGTCCTTGTGGCCTGATTCTGCACAGTTCCCTTCGGAGAACACAAAACCTTACTTTGAAGTCAGAGAACAAGGTAATATGCGGCAAAGTGCTGGTAGCTGATGTGTGCTCACATGGTACTGAAGTCTGTCACATTATAGATAATACTGTTCATGCTAACCCTCCTGAGCTCCTGCAGCATGCTAAAGGTAATAATGTGTAGCTGATGGAATTGCAAAGAAAGCATTATTGAATTATTTGTTCAGTGACCTTCTTGCGCTTTACCTTCTGTCTTCCTGTGACTATCTAAACTTTCAGTGCACTCTCCATCCATCTTGTACATTTCTTTCCATTCTATTTATGTTGTCCCCTTAATTGGCCCAGGAAACCTCTTTTCTTTTCTTTTCTTTTCTTTCCTTTTCTTCCCTCTTGTTTTCTTTTCTTTCCTCTTATTTTCTTTTTGGAATTGAGAAAATATATGTGATGGTACTTGTTAAGAAGTTTATTTCCTAAGTAAGGAGATTCAAGTCTAGAGACAGGCACAGCAGTGGGTAGATCTCTTATTAAAAAGAATAAAACATCAGTCAACTTCTTACGGAATATGAATTATAATACGTACTTTAGAGAACCTTTTTGTGTTCAACAACCTAGCAGGGTGCCATATGGTAAAATCCATCCTTGGTACTAACTGATGATTTTGCCTGTGTGGAATGCTAAATTTGTCAGTGGTATTTTATACTTGACAACTGAGAACGCTGAGATAGTCTATAAACCTATTTACATATTTACAATATTTTCAGGGTATAATTCACAGACTGGAAATTTTTAGATGAAAACAGCAGAGGACAGAAATAAGAATGCTTTTTTTCCCCCCAAGAAAAATGCTTAAAAGAACAAGAAAGAAGTGTCTTCTTATGATCCATGGACTAGGGATGACTCAGATCATTCTCACAGTAACTGTCTGTTTCCATAAGGCATAAAATCCAGGCTATTTGAGAGAATTAAATTTTTCCTTCTCAGTACCTACATAAAGGAAACGCATAGGGATGAGTAGCTACCTGCTAAATTTACTAGGCATATGAATATTCTAGAGTAAAGATTGGAGGTGCAAAGAATCAGATTCACTAAGAGCCTTCTAGGCAAAAAAAAAAAAAAAAAAAAAACCCAAAAACATTAGATTTATAAAACTGGTTCTTGGGTAGAGATGATTCAGTGGTTGTACAACAGAGTATTATGTCTGAAACCCAGAGGTTGCAGGTCTGGCATTTCCATAGGGAAGAGCTGAGCAGTAAACTCTAGTCTCTCCGTCGGATAAAATAGTGTGTTTTTTAAAATCTATAAAATTCAGAACTACAACTGTAGATGTTTGTTTACTGTAGGAAATATACAAATACAGAAACAGCAAACTATGTTTTCATTCCAAGATGATACCACCTGTGAATGTATCTGCTCCTGAGTAACAGGTGTGATACTTCATGACCAGAAGAGGGGAATGGAAAGTGAAATAAATACCTTTCGAAAGAAACAGACCTCAAGATACTTAGCAGATTCATATAAAGATGTTAAATAAATATTTAACAAGCTAAAAATCCACAATGTCTGAAATTCAGTAAAGACTCTGTATATGATATAAATGACACAACGGTCGTCCAGATCCAATAGCAATAAAGGCTAAGCTAAACTTTGAGTCCCTCTTACAAACACCTGATGTAACGAGAAATTGAAACAATAATAATAAATGAATACTAACCATATTTAAAGAAAAGAAGAAAAATCAACAAGAGCTGCACCAGAGGAACTAACAAAAGCACAAATTGTGTTTATGAATGTATGAACATATGATTTGTTTTTAATTCAGGGGGTAATGCTTCACAATGCGGTCATTGTCACATGAGTATAACTTCATCATACCTAGTCCACGGTTCACTTTCTTTTCTCGCTCCCTCCCCCTATTTATTAAGTCTCACATAATTCAGTATTTAACCTCCTCTTTTTGGCTTATCTCACTTAATATGATGTCTTCTAGTTCCATCCAAGATGACACAAAGGAGATGACTGCATCATTTTTAACAACTGAGTAGTATTCCATCATATATATATATATGCCACAGATTTTTTTTTAAACACAATATCCAACAAAAGGAAATAAGAGGTAAAATTCTCATTCAAATTTTTTTTCAGTTTTGACAGTATGGCCAAACAATAAAAGTGACTCATACTCTCCCTGTGTTGATCAATAATTACGCAGGTGACAGGGTCATGGACATGAACTATCATGTTGTTGATGATTCCTTCTACATAAAGAGTTCCCTGATGTGTGACTACTGTTCTGATAACATGTGACTTCACAGTGGAGCTAGTGAATCCTTTCTACCAGTGATGGATATAAATAATAATTTTAGATATTTATAAAAAATTGTAACATGGCATTTAAAAATATCTGTATTAAAATATCTGTAATTTGTAATTGTGATGCCATGGCTTATTCTAATCATACTACCTATCTTCATAAACAATGGGAATAGCTACAGCCTAATCAAAATAAGGATGTAACTTTGCCATCAGATTCCAGTTCCCTAAAATCTACCCCTGAACTTTATAGGTAAGTTCCTCTATTTTATAAGCATTACCTCATTTAATCTTTACATGGCCCCCATAAAACATTTTATCTCTCTCTCTCTGTATATATATATATATATATATATATATATATATATATATGTGTGTGTGTGTGTGTGTGTGTGAATTACAATATAAATATATATATATATATATATATATATATATCTTTATTTGGGGTTAATGAATTACACTAGTCATAATATATAAGACAATATATGCATGAGTATATATTATCATCACCCTATAATAGGTGTCTGCAAAATACTATCACCCCAAATTTAGGTAGTTTTCTACCATCAGTGAAGTGTAATTATTGATTCTCTGATGATAGGACTCGGGAACAGAATTTTTCTCTTTTATAAATGTAGTATCATGCATACAACCCAGGACTTTATATTTTTACTCCACTATTAAGCCATATTCTAACACTAGTTTTTACTACACATATTTACAGGAGATAGAGCAAGTTTTAGAGACACCAATGTACTATCCCACCATGTGTGGAATTTTACATTCTCTCTTGTTGGTGCTCTCCCTTGGAACCTGAGACTTCAAGCATGGAAGATACATCTTATCCCCCAGGGATAGAGTTTTAATCTTTCTATCAGTACGCATCACATAAGATATATGTTCTTGAGTTCAGAGAAGTAAACTGATTCTGCCATATTTACTTTCACTTTTTTAAAAAATTATTTTATTTATTCTCTTTTGTTGCCCTTGTTGTTTTATTGTTGTAGTTATTATTGTTGTTGTCGTTGTTGGATAGGACAGAGAGAAATGGAGAGAGGAGGGGAAGACAGAGAGGGGGAGAGAAAGACACCTGCAGACCTGCTTCACAGCCTGTGAAGGGACTCCCCTGTAGGTGGGGAGCCGGGGTTCGAACCGGGATCCTTGCGGTCCTTGTGCTTTGCGCCACCTGCGCTTAACCCGCTGCGCTACAGCCCGACTCCCTACTTTCACTTTTTTAAAAAATCTGAACTAAATCCTTATGTGTTGGGTTGTCAGAAACTCATGGCACATTTTTGCATACATCATGAAAAAATACATCATGACTTTTCAACAATATAATATTTATGTATAGGCAGTTCTATAAAACCAGTTCATTGTTCTCTCTATTGATCTATGGGCTACACCCAGGAGTTTGTTTCCCTCTTATAAGATATATAATAGTAGGGCAATTGCTCATTCAATATCATACACAGATTTTTTTTAATATCCAAAATTAAGATCTGAGTTGAAGAAGTATTTTGAGAGTTCAGGTTTATTGAAGCATAATCTTGCATACACTAAAGTTCATCCTTTGACTGAGGTACATTTGATTAGTTCTACGAATGCATAATACCACCACAATGGAGGAGAACATGTCTATCCATCCAAAAAGTCCTTCACTCTCATATGCAGTCAATTCCTTCCTCTCCAAACTTTAAACAAGTTTTGCAATAAACACTGAGTCCAAGCAGAAATAAAGGGAAAATAAAGTGGAAAGAACGTTAAAGATTTATTTATTTATGTAGGCATTTATTTTTAATGATCTTTTTGCCACTTGGGTTACTGCTTAGATCCAGTTTACATATTCACTAAACCGTTCCTTGCCGCCATTGTTTCTTTCTTTCTTTCTTTCTTTTCTTTTTTTTTTTTTTTTTTGATAGAAGATGGAGAAATAGGGCAGAGGAGACAGCATAACGGTTATGCAAAATCCTTTCAAGCCTGTGCCGCTATGGTCCCAGGTTCAATCCCCAGCAATACCATCACCCATAACTGAGCAGTGTTTTGGTCTCAGCCTCTCTCTCTCTCTCTCTCTCTGTATCTTTCCTTTTGTATCTACTCTTTCTCATTAAAATAAAATAAAGAAATAAATATATATTTTTTAAAAAGATGGAGAAATAGAGAAATAGAAGGAGCGAGCGAGAGAGGGAGTGTGTGTGTGAGAGAGAGAGAGAGACAGATGCCTGAAGTACTGCTCCATTGCTTGTGAAGCTTCCTCTCTGCAGGTAAGGAGCAAGGTCCTCACACACTCTACCAGGTACCACTGCCTGGGCCCAGAAAAATTAATAATTTTTAGTATATTTTTGTTTACTTCTTTAAAAAACACCTATAAAACAACTAAAAAGATAAATCTATGTAAATGAGTATTATAATGGTCATGAGTAGTATAACTATTGTATAACAATAACAGCATACCACTCCAAGTAAAGCAGGTTGGATGATTTTAAAATTATATTTAAGGTTTGGGAAGAATTCTGTAGAGTAAGGTTTAGGAACAGAATTGTACTGACATAAAATTAAAGAAGGTATGATGAGATCCCTAGGTAGGGGTATTGTACACTACCCGATAAATTGTAGACTTGGTGAGCTGAAAATTTCATCTCCTAAAAGTCAGAAGAAGTAAGAAGGAAATGGATGACTTTAAACTAAATTTCAGTTACAGGGAATTTAACTGCGAGTAAAATGACTGTAAGAAATATGTAAGAAATCAAACACATTGCTATTGTGTTAGCCAGCAGAGATGTCTGGTACAGCAAGCTAACATTCTGGAAATTTAGATATGTAATTCAGAAAATATAAACAAAAAGGTAGGTAGACTCCATAGCCTCAGTTTTTCAAAGGTGACTAAAAGTGGTGCAAAAATACAAAATCCAGATTTTGTAAGATCTTTTCCAATTCCTTCTACCAGAAATCTCAAAATCAACTTTGACAAAAGTCTAAAATAAAATTCATACTATGCCACATGTCTCATAAAACTCACAGTATTTCTCTTAGTGAAAAATTGTTTCATTTTACACATAAACTCTTGCACAAAATAGTAGTACTTTATATAAAATTTTAGATTCTATGTAGTTGAAAAAAGTAATTTATAAATGGATTAAATTTTAATTGAATAGGTAATAACAAATCCTGTATCTTTCATGCTAAATATTTGTCACTGTGCCCTGCTTTTGCAACCCCAGCTTTCTTCCATTTTCACCTCAGTTTATTACAATCTCTCTTGTACCTCCATTGAAATTTCTTGTTCTCCAGAATTTACTAAACTTTTAATACAAGTGATATTTTCAGTCATACTATTTGTTAGTTTATGTCTCTGTTTTTTTTTTAATTATTGTAAATCATTTCCTATTGCTTGAACTTTATACTCCCTCTTTTTTTTTTTTTTTTTTTTTGCTTCCAGGGTTATCACTGGGGCTCAGTGCCTGCAGTACAAGTCCACTGCTCCTTCATGCCATTTTTTTGCCCATTTTTGTCGCCCTTGTTGTTGGTATTGGTGGTGCTGTTGTTGGATAGGACAGAAAAATCGAGAGAGAAGGGGAGGACAGAGAGAGAGAGAGAGAGACCAGTTTCACATCCTGTGAAGTGACCTCCTGCAGGTGGGGAGCCGGGGTCTCGATCTAGGAACCTTACATTAGTCCTTCTGCATTGTGCCATGTGCACTTAACCCACTGCGCTTACGCCTGGCCCCTACTCTCTTCATTTCTATAACATCAATTTCTGTAAATATCTTGTAAATAATGGTGCACTTTTGTCTCTTTTATCACATAAATTCTGTTACTCTTACAATGACGACAACAATAATAACTAAAACAATAAAAAAATAAGGGCAGGAGTCAGGTGGTAGCGCAGTGGGTTAAGTGCACGTGGCATATAGCACAAGGACCAGCTACCATCCCGGTTGGAGCCCCCAGCTCCCCACCTGCAGGGGAGTCACTTCATAAGCGGTAAAGCAGGTCTGCAGGTGTCTTTCTCCCCCCGTCTAACCCCCCCTCTCCATTTCTCTCTGTCCTATCCAACATCGACGACCAATAATAACTACAACCATAAAGAACAAGGGCAACAAAAGTTAATAAATAAATATTTTTAAAATTTTAAAAAATAAATAAGGGCAACAAAAGGGAATAAATACATATTTAAAAAGGTTTTAAAAAGAGTGGAAATACAGGAAATATAAAATATATTTATATATTCCAATTATTATAGCTATTTCTTATGAACAATGATTTCTATTAACTATCATGAATGTTCTTGGTGGAATTTATACATCAGTAACAGAGAGGTTCCAGCCAAAGTAGTCCTGAGTTCATGTGTAATTATACTGTTCTTCCTTTACAGTCTATTGTCCAGTATCTAAGGCTTAGGCAGTAATAGAATTAAATTTTGAAATACTATTCAGTGCAAAGATACGAAAATATTCTATATGTTAGTTGGGTTCGGTGTTTTATTCCATAGGATCTCTGAAAATTACTTTCTTTCCTAAAACTACTGCCCGTCTAATGTTTATTAATATAATAATATACTAATTATTACTATATATAATTATACTAATATAATAATCATTAAAATAATATCTTTATTAAAGATAGTCAGCAATTTGAAAAAAAAGTGGGGGGCTAGAGTTCAATATATACAATTACTCAACCTAAAGAATTCAATATACATAAGATAGGATGTAATTGATTTTTCAAGGCTTAAATATATCTGAAAATAAAATTGTGAGAAAGATTGCTTGAGTGTCAGTTTTAATTTATCTAAGACTTCAACACTCAATTATTTTAGTTCTTGACCTTTTACTGGATTCTTTACTGGAAAGTACCATGCATTTTCTCTTTAGTGTTTTTCTTCCCTGATTAGACTTTTTAAACACTTACCAGAGAAACTTGTGATTAATGACAGTTAGAACTTATTGGACTTGAAGGACAAATGCTTGCTTCACCAGTTAAGGGAACAAGCTAATCAAAATGAAGAAGTACAGGGTGAGGGAGAATGGGGGAGAGACGAAACACAGTGAATCTATATGGATTCGCTTGAAGTGATGAGCTGAACTGTTAACTTTTCATTTACTGCATCACAAACTTGACTCAACCTTTGTCTGTATGAAGAATAATGGAGCAGTTCTTATAAAAAAAAAGTATAAAACTTCTCAAATTAAGCCTCCTCCTCGTCCTCTTATTGTATTATTTTTATAGCTACTAGTTGGTATTATTCTAGCATCTTCACAGTAAATGCTTTACAATATCTGTTACAGATTGGGAAAAAAAAATTCCACTTCCATAGTTACAAATCCTACTATAACAAACCAAACTGGCTGTCTCTTCAGAGACTATACTTCATATTTCAACATGAAATTGAGACTGAACTTTTTATTTGCTGAGAAGGTGACACAATTTTCTTTTATGTGCTATGGTCTCGTTCTTTGCCTTTCCAGTGACCTCAGAGGAGAGGGTGCCTCAAATATTTTGGTGTTAGATTGCTTGTAGGCTAGCAATGAATCATTCTTGTAAAAGAGGCAGGAATCCTTTTTGGTGGAAGGGTGCCAGGTAATGTTTGCCATGCTGGTATTATTTTTGTGGTTTTTATTAAAAACTGTACATTTCATAGAAACTCAGACATATATCAATGTAGCCTAGCTGAATATTTATTCTCCATCCAACTAATCTCTACTAAATAGGAGGAAAAAAAACAGGGATGAAAAATTTTTGTCCAAAGTTTTGCATTGGCATAATGATATTAACTACAGTGAAAACAATTTTGTACTTCAACACAATCTGAGAAAAATCTGATAACATAATAGGCATACCCTGATTTTGTGGAAAGATGTGGTATATTAATAAAAAACAGAAAATAAATCTTATCTGAAAATTTATAGTGCCCTCAGATGACATTCCTTTTCTAATTCTTTTATTGTTTAGAGAATATTTATTTTCAAATTTCTTTAAAGTACTTCTGCCCTAGACACACTAGTCAATCTAGTGACACAAATCAAGTTTTAAATGATAACTAGAAGGTGAAACAACATAGAAAATAGAAATAATTTCACCATTTTGATTTCTCCATTTACTCTGTCATATATGCCTTTCTCTTCCTTTAAAATTACTTCTGAAAGCACTTGTTGTTTTATTTAGTGATCTCCAGGGGGCGATGGAGAGGAATATTATAATCCCTCTACAAGTTACTTAAGCATTTCAACCAATTTAGTAATGGGAATAATATTCCCAAAGCTGTTCATGGACATCAGTGGCTGCTTGACTTGGCATTCAATAGCAGTACTTTTCCTTTAGTCGATTTACTGGAAACCCCTCCCATTCTTAGTTTTTTCCCTCCTCTCATTCACATAAGCTCCCTATGGGCTCACAGAACTTTAAAACATTTTCAGAATGTACATTTGCTTTGTTATTAACAGAATGGCTTTATTCTAACAAATAATTCATATTTTAAACAACTACTATGTCTCCATGAATGGCAGTATCTTTCAGGAACTCCATTACAACAGAGTGCATTTTTAAAAACTATTTTGACTTATTATAAAGTTTACTCATATGACTTGGATTCCATCTCATGAGTACAAATCTCAGTTTCCCACCTCTATGTTGAGATCGTTTGGTGCATTTCTAGTGAAGCCCATTCGTTTCTGTTGTCAGCTTAATGATTTGCAGCACTGATATTTAAGGAAAGAAAAGTTAGTCTATAATGTCAAAATAAAATATTATCTATTATTTTATACAGTCAGCAAAAATGAGTAGAGCTGAGCTGGAGATTAACTTAGGTATTAGTAGTTACTCAGTAATCTTGTTTTTCTTCTGTGGATTAATTTTGAAATGTGTATTTTATAAAAACTGATTTTATTTTGTTTTCTCACTCTGTTCAGCAACGAAGGAAAGAGGTGAGATGTAATTATGCTTAGATAAGTATGTCATCAAGAGATGACAATTTCATTACATAAGTATTACATTTGAAGGCTATGCTATTCTTCTTGAAATTTATTTATTTACTTATTTGAAAGGACATAGAGAAAGTAAGAGAGGAGGGTTATGCTATTCTTCTTGAAATTTATTTATTTATTTACTTATTTGAAAGGACATAGAGAAAGTGAGAGAGGAGGATAATATAGAAAAGGAGAGAGAGACATCTGCAGCACTGCTTCATCATTTGATGAGTTTCACTCTATAGCTGGGGCATGGGGCTTGAAATCAGGAGTTTGTGCAAGATAATATATGTGGTCAATCAGGTACACTACCACCCAGCCCGAGTAATATGCTATTCTTAAATCTACCTTAAAACATGTCTGGGTGACTTTTCAAACACTGCTTTATATTTTTCTGTTGTTGCCACTGGGATACACAGCTGCAAGCTGACTTTTTCAGACTAAATGAGGCAGGCGGAGACAGAGAGAAACACACCTAAGCATTCTTCAGTGCAGTGGGGGTTGAACTTGAATTTGGGTTGTTCCCAAAACAAGGCAAGCACACTATCCAAGTGAGCTATTTTGCCAGCCCTCAATACTATTATAAAATTGCCAGTGAAAGATGACCAGCATTCAAGTTGAGCTACCTAGTTCCCAAACTCTTTTGTTCTTTTTTTTTTTTTCAAAATTAAAGCAAACTACTGAAAATGACAACTGAAAAACTGTAAAATTATTCCCCACCTATTTACATTGGCATGCTGTATTTTAGTTTATGTGGAATAGATAAGATGCTCTCATTAACAAAAGAACATGATTGAACCATTCTGTAGGCCACATTGCTATGACTATTATACAAAAGTAGGGATCTCCTAATTTTCCTATAATATATTTCCTGTTGATGCTCAAAAGGACAGAAGATAGCAACCTTATGAGGGCTAATTGGAAAATTACTGCCTAGAGGTTTCCTCTCTTACATGTCATTCCGAATGGTATTACTCCTTTAGCTTTGTCAGACTCCAGGCTCAGGTAATAAAGTAAGCACAGGTAAGTATGGCAGACTAGACCACGGTACATATAGTTTCTGGAGAAAATTGTGTGGTCAGTTTTATCATTTGGTTTAATCTGAAGAAACTGTAGTACTCTGGAAAGTTCAAAACATCTTTTATATTACAATTTCTATTTTATAATACGAAAATCAGATACTTTAGAGTGGATATAAATTGTCTGTGTAAATAAGAGAACCAATTTTTGGAGAGGCAAACTTGATTTATTTGAGCATCCTTGATTAAGAACTTGGAGTAAATTCCTTACTCAATTTTTGACTATGTCTGGCAGTAGTTTATGGAATGACTTAGAGCTCTTACAGGGTCTGTTGATTCTTGTCTCAATATTCTTTTTGCAGGTCTTTACTGAATCAAATTTATTCCCTAGGAGAATAAGATCATAAACCACAAAGTTGCTACTTAAAGTTGTTTTTATAACTTCCAAATTTTAAAACTTCTGTGGTCTTATGAACTTTCTGTTTTTGAATATAAATATTTAATACCTATAAGCATGCCCTTATGTTCTGCTCTGTGCCAAAGAGATGTATGTCCAGGTCCACAGAAAAATCAGGAGGTAGCAGCAATCCAATAGGAAAGCTTAATATACTCAGCCTTTTCTTTCTCTTCTTTTGTTATTAATTGTGCATGAAATGTGCTAGTCAATTAACAGTTAGTATCTACCTGTTATAGGATATACTCAGGCATATGTGTTCTCAGTTTTATGCAACATGAACTCATTTTTAGTATAGAAAAAGTCAAGGAATGAAGAAAATGAAATGAGAAATTAAGATCTATGTTTACTTTTCACATGAATTTATAAAACCCTTTTCAATATGCATACCTGATACACATTTAAATATTATCTCTTTTATACATTTTATTTAATTACACAGGTGCTTATTAATCATCCCCAAATCTTCAGGTTATACTATAGCATCTATTAATGCTTTAAATCTTCTGATCATTAAGATACACAAATTTAACCTTAGAACCCTCAAGGTGGTTTTGTTGTTTGAATATTTTGCATGCTGATTACATAAGACATTAACATATGAAGAATATATATAAATGCTTGCTACTCCAATAACTTCTAGTACCATGGAATGAAGTAAATAATGTTGAGAGAAGAGTAATTTAGATCCCATTAGCATAGTACTTATAACAATGCTGATGATTAAACAGCCCAAAGTTCTCAAATTTTCTATGCAATTTTAACAATTAAAATCCTATTATAAGTGTTATTAGGTGTTATTACTTTCTTGAATATTTTAAGCTTTCCTCCTCCAAGTAAGTTTAGTTGTTTTATTTCTAAAATATAAAACATTTACTGCATAAATTGTGAGTCATAATGTTTTTTTTCCTGAAATGTAATTATTACTTTCTTATTTTTGTTTAGTTGTCTTTGATTATTTTAAATTTTTAACCAATGTATCTGGTTATGGAATTAATATGTTACATTTTTGTTTTTTACTCTGAATTCATACCTAATGCCATAAAGATTTATCTATGCTCCAAAGTGAATTCTCTCTTTATATTCTTTTAGTCCCTGTACAAGGAAACATGGTAAATCATACTTTATTATCATTTTAAAATTATTTTTTGTAACAGTATCATGAGATCTTTGGATATTTTTCTTAGGATATTGCCAAAATACCAGACAACTTCCTACTCTTGCACAGAACTACTTTTGATTTTTTGCATTAAGCTTGAGGTTCTGAAAGAGCACTGAACACAGACCAAACTCAAACTGTCTTCTTTATTCTCTACTCTAAAATAATGAGAGCCTAGCCTCAGACAACATCAATATCAGTTCTCTTTATTTCTCTCTTTTTCTTTCATTCCTTCCTTTCTTTTATTCCTACCAGAGCACTGCTCAGCTGTGTCTTATGATGGTGTTAGAATGGGGTGATGGCCTCAAGGACTTAGAGGAAGAGGAACAAAGGAACCCTAAAGCATCCAGAAGGACAGAAATCACTAAAGTTAGAGCAGAAATAAACAACATCGAAAATAAAAGAACCATACAAAAGATCAATGAAGCCAAATGTTGGTTCTTTGAAAGATTAAACAAAATGGACAAACCCCTAGCCAGACTCACCAAACAAAAAAGAGAGAAGACTCAAATTAATAGAATTGTAAATGATGGAGGAGATAACATAACTGACACCACAGAAATCCAGAGAATCCTGCGAAACTTCTACGAAGAACTATATGCCACCAATCTAGAGAATCTGGAAGAAAATGGAACAATTCCTAGAAGCATATGCCCTTCCAAAACTGAACCAAGAAGAACTACAAAATCTAAATGCACCAATCACAGACAAAGAAATTGAAACCGTTATTAAGAACCTCCCCAACAACAAAAGTCCTGAACCAGATGGCTTCACAAACGAATTCTACAAAACTTTCAGGAAACAGTTAGTACCCATACTTCTTAAGCTTTTCCATAAGATTGAAGAAACAGGAATACTCCCTTCCACCTTCTATGAAGCCAACATCACCCTGATACCAAAAGCTGATAGGGACAGAACAAAAAAGGAAAACTACAGACCAATATCTCTGATGAACATAGATGCCAAAATATTTTTTTTAATTTATTTTTTATTTATTTATGAGAAAGATAGAGGGAGAGAGAAAGAACCAGACATCACTCTGGCACATGTGCTGCCGGGGATCGAACTCAGGACCTCATGCTTGAGAGTCCAAAGCTTTACCACTGCGCCACCTCCCGGACCACACAACGCCAAAATATTAAACAAGATCTTGGCCAACCGGATACAGCAACATATCAAAAAGATTGTTCATCACGACCAAGTGGGATTCATACCGGGAATGCAAGGCTGGTTCAACATCCATTAGTCAATCAATGTCATTCACCACATCAATCAAAGCAAAGCCAAAAACCACATGATTATCTCAATAGATGCAGAGAAAGCCTTTGACAAAATCCAACACCCATTCATGCTCAAAACTCTACAAAAAATGGGAATAGATGGGAAATTCCTCAAGATAGTGGAGTCTATATATAGCAAACCTACAGCCAACATCATACTCAATGGACAGAAGCTGAAAGCATTCCCCCTCAGATCAGGGACTAGCCAGGGCTGTCCACCGTCACCGTTACTCTTCAACATAGTATTGGAAGTTCTCGCCATAGCAATCAGGCAAGAGAAAGGAATCAAAGGAATACAGATTGGAAGGGAAGAAGTCAAGCTCTCACTATTTGCAGATGATATGATAGTATACATAGAAAAACCTAAAGAATCCAGCAGAAAACTACTGGAAGTTATTAGGCAATATAGCAAGGTATCAGACTACAAAAATCAATGTACAAAAATCAGTGGCATTTCTTTATGCAAACACTAAATCTGAAGAAGAAGACATCCAGAAATCACTCTTTGTTTCAGCAAAATCAATCAAATACCTAGGAATAAAGTTGACCAAAGAAGTGAAAGACTTATATACTGAAAACTATGAGTCAGTACTCAAGGAAATAGAAACTGATACCAAGAAATGGAAAGATATCCCATGCTCATGGATTGGAAGAATAAATATCATCAAAATGAATATTCTCCCCAGAGCCATATACAAATTTAATGCAATACCCATCAAAGTTCCACCAAGCTTCTTTAAGAGAATAGAACAAACTCTTCAACAATTTATCTGGAACATGAAAACACCTAGAATTGCCAAAACCATCTTAAGGAAAAGAAACAGAAATGGAGGCATCACACTCCCAGACCTTAAACTATATTATAAAGCCATCATCATCAAAACAGCATGGTACTGCAACAAAAATAGGCACACAGACCAGTGGAACAGAATTGAAAGACCAGAAATAAATCCCCACACCTACAGACATCTAATCTTTGATAAGGGGGCCCAAAGAATTAAATGGAAGAAGGAGGCTCTCTTCAATAAATGGTCCTGGGAAAACTGGGTTGTAACATGCAGAAGAATGAAATTGAACCACTTTATCTCACCAGAAACAAAAATCAACTCCAAATGGATCAAAGACCTAGATGTCAGACCAGAAACAATCAAATACTTAGAGGAAAACATTGGTAAAATACTTTCCCACCTACACCTCAAGGACATCTTTGATGAATCAAACCCAATTGCAAGGAAGACTAAAGCAGAAACAAACAAATGGGACTATATCAAATTGAAAAGATTCTGCCCATCCAAAGAAACTATTAAACAGGGAGTCGGGCTGTAGTGCAGCGGGTTAAGCACAGGTGGCGCAAAGCACAAGGACCGGCATAAGGATCCCTGTTCGAACCCCAGCTCCCCACCTGCAGGGGAGTCGCTTCACAGGCAGTGAAGCAGATCTGCAGGTGTCTATCTTTCTCTCCCCCTCTCTGTCTTCCCCTCCTCTCTCCATTTCTCTCTGTCCTATCCAACAACAACAACAACAATAATAACTACAACAATAAAACAACAAGGGAATAAATAAATAAAATAAATATTAAAAAAAAGAAACTATTAAACAAACAAAGAGACCCCTCACAGAATGGGAGAAGATCTTCACATGCCATACATCAGACAAGAAACTAATCACCAAAATATATAAAGAGCTCAGAAAACTTAGCACCAAAAAAGCAAATGACCCCATCCAAAAATGGGCAGAGGATATGAACAAAACATTCACTACAGAGGAGATCCAAAAGGCTAACAAACATATGAAAAACTGCTCTAGGTCACTGATTATCAGAGAAATGCAAATTAAGACAACACTAAGATACCACCTCACTCCTGTAAGAATGGCATACATCAAAAAGGACAGCAGCAACAAATGCTGGAGAGGTTGTGGGGACAGAGGAACCCTTTTACAATGCTGGTGGGAATGTAAATTGGTACAGCCTCTGTGGAGAGCAGTCTGGAAAACTCTCACAAGGCTAGACATGGACTTTCCATATGATCCAGTAATTCCTCTCCTGGGGTTATACCCCAAGGACTCCATAACACCCAACCAAAAAGAGGTGTGTACTCCTATGTTCATAGCAGCACAATTCATAATAGCTAAAGCCTGGAAGCAACCCAGGTGCCCAACAACAGATGAGTGGCTGAGAAAGCTGTGGTATAGATACACAATGGAATACTATGCAGCTATCAAGAACAATGAACCCACCTTCTCTGATCCATCTTGGACGGAGCTAGAAGGTATTATGTTATGTGAGCTAAGTCATAAAGATAAAGATGAGTATGGGATGATCCCACTCATCAACAGAAGTTGAGGACGATCTGAAAGGGAAACTAAAAGCAGGACCTGACCAAATTGTAAGTATGGCACCAAAGTAATAACCCTGAGGTGAGGGGTAGACATGCAGCTTCCTGGGAAGTGGGGGGTGGGAGTGGGTGGGAGGGATGGGTCACAGTCTTTTGGTGGTGGGAATGGTGTTTATGTACACTCCTAGTAAAATATAGTCATATACATCACTAGTTAATTAATACAAGAGGGGGAAAATTAATTGTATGTCTCGAAGTTTTTCAAAACACAAACTGAATCTTTTCTCAATATATGCAGTGTAATTGATATGCAGACTCTCTCAAAAGCCTAGACCAAGTAGATCAGAAGCAACCAATAGCACAGCCATATACAAGATACTGGGTACTGTACAGCAAACCCTAACAAAAGGACTTTTCAAAGTTAACCCAATTACCAAATAATGTGATGATAACATTAACTATCGATTGTCTTTTTGAACCCTAAGACAGCAGGAACCTCACATCTCCACTATAGAGCCTCTACTTCCCCCATTCCTGGAACCCTTGGATAGGGCCCACTTTCCCGTATGCCTCTCCCAATCCATATCAAATAATATTGCATCTGCCGATCACAACCTAACCAACGCAACAATTGCCACCTCAACATGCTTCACCTCAGACTGTGTCCAGAGACTTCACATGTGGAATGACAACCCTTCAGCTTCATTACTCGGGTGAGACCTTTCCTTTCATAGTATACTCTAATTCCATCTCAGGTGGTTCACTTTCTAACAAAGTCCCAAAACCTAGATATACACCAGTTTCTGTGAGAGAGAGCATATGTTCACACGTATCCGTAAACTACTGCAAAATATATACCTGAAAGCAGAAGTACACTAGATTTTGCAGTGAGTACCCCCCTAACACTTCCTCTCCACTATTCCAAGCTTTGGGTCCATGATTGCTCAACAATTTGTTTGGCTTTATATGTTAACTCCCTTTTCAGTCACCAGGTTCCAGATGTCGTCAGAATGCCGGCCAGGCTTCCCTGGACTGAAGACCCCACCAATTTGTCCTGGAGCTCTGCTTCCCCAGAGACCCACCCTACTGGGGAGAGAGAGAGGCAGACTGGGAGTATGGACCGACCAGTCAATGCCCATGTTCAGCGGGGAAGCAATTACAGAAGCCAGACCTTCTACCTTCTGCAACCCACAATGACCCTGGGTCCATGCTCCCAGAGGGCTAGAGAATGGGAAAGCTATCAGGGGAGGGGATGGGATATGGAGAATGGGTGGTGGGAATTGTGTGGAATTGTACCCCTCCTACCCTATGGTTTTGTTAATTAATACTTTCTTAAATTAAAAAAAAAAAGAATGGGGTGTTGGGGTTGGAAGGGGGGTTGGAATCATGGGCATAAGAATTGCTTTGCATAACCGTTATGATATCTCCCCCATCTATCCTTCCTTCTTTTTTTTCTCTTTGCCTATAGGATTATCCCTGGGCAAAGAGAAAAAAAAAGCCTGCACTACAAATCCAGTACTCCTGGTGGCCGTTTTTTCATTTTTTCCCATTTTTATTGTTGTTGGATAGGACAGAGAGAAATTGAGAGAGGAGGCAAAAATAGAGAGGAGGAGAGAAAGGCAGATATCTGCAAACCTGCTCCACCACTTGTGAAATGACCCCCCTGCAGATGGGTAGCTGGGGGCTGCAACCGGAATTCTTGAGCAGGTTTTTGCACTTGATACAATGTGTGTTTAAGCTGGTGCACCACCTCCCTTCGCCCCCGACTTTCTTTCTTTCTTTTATGTTTTTTTTTCATTGCTGGAGCATTACTGCTCTAAACAGATTCTTATTTCAAAGAGAGAGAGACGGAGAGACAGAGACAGAGCGACAGAGACATTAAAACATGAAAGCTATTCTCAGTGAATGCCTGGCTCAAATCTGAGTTGCCTGAATAGCAAAGCACACAGAGTATTCGAATGAACTATTTTCACAGCCCAATTTCCAGTTGTTTTTGTTTTACTATTATTATTTTTCTAAGTAGAGACAGAGAGAAATCGAGAGGGAACAGGAAGATACAGAGGGAAAGAAACACCTGTAGCGCTATTTCACCATTCATGAAACTTCCCCCTGCAGGCAGAGACCTTGGGATTGAACCTAGATTCTTATGTGTTATAATGTGTGCACTCTACCTAATGTGCTCTCTCACCAACCCCAAATTCCCAGTTCTTTGCTAATGAAGTGTCTCCTTTGCAGTACATTAAGAGTTCAGCATCTCACTTTATTGGAGGAAACCATTCCATTCCATCTCTAGGCTACTTTGTTTTTTTATATTATTAAAATTTTATTATCTTTATTTATTGGATAGAGACAGCCAGAAATCAAGAGTGAAGGGAGAGATATAGAGAAAGAGAGACACAGAGACAGCCCTACTTCACAACTTGTGAAGTGGGGACTTGAACCTGGGTCCTTGTGCATGATAACATGTGTGCTCAACTAGGTGCACCACCGCCTGGCCCCTTATTTTGTTTTATATAGAAAAAGGATGATTTAAGTATTTTGCAGAGCATTTCATCTTCTTATACCTTGATGCAGAAACATCTTTTCTTAAGGTTTTTTTTTAAATATTTATTTGTAGTGAAAGTGAGATACACAGACAAAGATACACCAGAGCACTGTTCCACTCTAACTTATGGTGTTGTTGGGGACGGAACCTGGGAATTCAAAGCCTCAGACATGGAAAGTATTTTGCATAATCATTATGCTGTCTCACCAGTCAAAAATCATGACCAATTTTTGTTGTTGTTGTTGCCTCCAGGGTTATTTCTGGGGCTCTGTGCCAGCACTATGAATCCACTGCTCCTGGAAGCAATTTTTTTTCCATTTTATTTGATAGGACAGAGAGACACTGAGAGAGGAAGGGAGATAGAGAGGAAGAAAGACAGACACCTACAGACCTGCTTCACCACTTGTGAAATGTTCCCCCTGCAGGTGGGGATTACAGTGTATAGTTGCACACCATACACACCACCAAAGCTCTGTATCCCCAACCCTCCCACTTCCCAAATATAACCACAATAATTCTCACAAATCATAGAAACAGTTTCCTTGCCTCTCTCTTTTTTCCACCAAGTTCATCTGTATCAGATCTCTCGATTCCACACATATCTGGAACCATCCAGTAGTTGTCTTTCATCTCTTTACTACAAACATTATCTTTTGAGAATAGATATTCAGTGTCTCACCCCAGCCCCACCACAACCAACACACAGAAGGAAGCTTCCATTTTTTGTCTTTTCTTCTCTCCTTATATGTGAAAAAGTTAGCCCAGAGTAGTGAAGTCCAGGTGACAACAACAATAACAAACAGATATCACAACTTGTCAAAATTGTCATATGGAGTATAACAAGTAACAGAAATGGCAGCACATGTTTCCATGTATCCCAGTTGTCACTAGATGTCTCAGTACGTGGGAGAAGTACCAGAAGAGCACCAGCGAGGTTACAGACCTTCCACAGATGTCTCTGACTAAATGAAAGAATAAGGGAATGAAATCCTGGGTAGCTGTATAAGGTGGACGTATATCTATCCATATTTTTAAAAAAACACATTTATTTATTTCCTTTTGTTGCCCAAGTTGTTTTATTGTTGTAGTTATTATTGTTGTCATTGTTGGATAGGACACAGAGAAATGGAGAGAAGAGGGGAAGACAGAGAGGGGAGAGAAAGATAGACTCTTGCAGACCAGCCTCACCACTTGTGAAGTGACTCCCCTGCAGGTGGGGAGCCGGGGGCTCGAACCAGGATCCTTCCTCCAGTCCTTGAGCTTTGTGCCACGTGTGCTTAACCAGCTGAGCTACCGACGGACTAGCCACATTTTTTACATAAGTATATATAGCATGCTCTTTATTGTCCTCTGAGTCACTAAGGTCTTAGTAAACACAGAAATTCCCCAAATGAGCATATCTACATATCTGAGACCTATGGTTGGGCAACCTCATCTCTGACAAAAAGTAATAATGATAAAAGTGTCAGTAGTCCAGTTAAAATAGTATTCCTTCAAGTTTATTACATCCCAAACTTACAAACTAGAGTACCAGGGAATAAATTGGAATGGAGCAGAGTTAATCTGATACTATTCTGAATCTTGAAAGAAATAACCTTTACAAAAGGCTGTCCTTACTGTAACTCCCTCAGTCCCTCAGAATAAAATTCTACAGGATTACTTATTAAGCTACATGTGTGGAAAACAGAGTTTAATATACAGGGAAATGTCACCCCTGCAGGTGGGGAGCAGTTGTGTGAACCTGGGTCCTTGCTCATGGTGATATTGCATTTAATCTGGTGCACTACTACCTGGCCTCTGCAACTAATGTCCTTTTCCACCATCATGCACTGGGTCCTCAATACCATTTCTACCCTCCTCCCTTTCCCCTCCCCCAGAATTTTTTGTTAAGCTGCAAAAGAACACACCCAGTTCAAGTTTCATCCTGTGTTTTCCTTCCTATAACTTTTATGATAATATGATGGAGGTTGCAACGTCTTGTTATTGACTATATGTGTGTAATATAAAAGAAATATAACTCAGAATTAAAGGATACTTAAAATCTATTAGAGTGTAAATATTCCATAACTTCTCTTTAACTGCTCAAGATACTTATTTTTGTAACATAACTGGTTTAAAGGTATTAATATTTTTCTCACGTACTAAAAATTCCAGTAGACATAAACAAAGGTCTGTAAGAATAATATGATAAAATCTAATAAACTTTGTGTCTGAGAGAAATGTAATTTTGGAGTTTTACCTGCTATTAATCCTCTTCTGGAGTTAAAATATTTCTTGCTTATATGTCATTATATATTGTATACTTATATAGTTTCATATATTTTAATTACATTAATTTTTACTTCCTGGGTAATAGAAACTCTATATGATAAAACTAAGTTTAGTTTAGAAGCTATTTCAGTGATGCTATTCAGAATTTTCCCTTTATATTCATAGTCTATCAGTATTCCACTGTGCACAGATTTCTTAACCATGTTTGAGCCATTACAAATTGGACCTGCAAAATGATCATGCAGTTTAGAATTTTAAATGAAGTACTGAATTCATTGTTTACTCATTTTAGGCTTTTATGGCAAATTAAATCTGGCACTACAAAAAAAAAGAATGCACAATTTAATACCTTTTGTATAGAAAGTAAAATTATTCTCCTCTACCTCGACTAGAGTAGAAATTTAACTGAAGCACACCAAAGAATAAATGCAGTATCTGAGTTTGAGCCTAGGCCATTTGCATAGCAGAAGTATGCTCTATTTGATGAGCTATCTTTCTGACTACAAATGATGAACATTTCAAATGCTATGCAAGTGTCCCAGCTTCAAGCTCAGATGCCAGATGGGAATACCATAGCACCAGGGAAGCTCAGGCTCTATGGGCTCTCTTCCCCCACCTCCTCTCTCTTTGTACACGAATAAAAATATCTGACTGGTGTGGGGAGGAGACAAGTTAGTAGCACAGCAGGTTAAGCACACCTGGTGAAAAATGCAAAGACCCGCTCAAGGATCCTGGTTCAAGCCCCAGGCTCCCCACATAGAGAGCTCACCTCACAAGAGGTGAAACAGGTCTGCAGGTGTTTACCTGTCTTTCGCTCCTCTCCTGAGCAACATAATAGGAAAGTGACCTCTGGAAGCAGTGGGTTCGTAGTGCAGGCATCGAGTCCCAGCAATAACCCTGGGTGCAAAAAAATAAATAAATCTGACTGTGGAGCTGTGAATTTACAAATTAACAAGGCCCAGCTCCCCCCCCCCAAAAAAAAACAAAAAACAAAAAAACCTCATAATTTAACAAAACCATTCTAAATAGAACAAAATGGACTATGTAAACTTCTGATTAAGGAGAACTTGGTAAAATGCATCATGGTATAGCATTATTTTAAATAATCTTTCCACATTTTAATCTCTCCACTGCTCACTATAAATTTTAAATAAGTTTTTATGATTGTGGCAAGACTATCAGTCTCACTTTTTTTATTTCATCATTGATGACAAAGCAGTATCAGATCAAGATGGCCAAGTATAAATAAGTACCCTGCTAAGAATGTCTTTATATGTATTTAGGGTTGGACATGTATAGACTGATTTACAGAATTTTTCTAGGTTGTACTTGTATAAATTGCTTTATAGATATTTTCTAGGTCTACACACCAAAATATGCCTCACAATTCCTCACATATTTTAAAGCACTTTTTTTCCACTTTATGTTACCAACATAAATCAAAATTCCAACCAGTTAAATTTCTCTTCTTGCTTCATTATTATTATTATTATTATTATTTTTACAATTAGTTCCTATACTCCTGTTCTTTCCTGGTAAAGCTGCTACATAGAGACACCTGCTGGGAAATAAATGAACAGAAAAAAAAACAGACCTGAGCTTTTTGGGGTGGGAGGGGTGGAGCTTTTCTCTTATATAAGTTATGCGCACTGTTCTTGGATATTTCATTTTCAAGGCAAAATTGCTCCTGAAGTACATACAAATCTATCAGTATCTGGATATATGAAAATCCTTCCCTCATGAGGAAGTTTCCCAAGTATATATAAATGTACCATAATATATAATAGGTGCATGATAAAAGAAAAGCTATAATAAATATATTTCACAAGGAAATTTAAGAGTGAGCAAAAAGGGGCTGGGTGGTGGTGCACTGGGTTAAGGGTACATAGTATGAAGTGCAAGGACCAGCACAAAGATGCTGGTTCCAGCTCCCAGTTCCCACCTGCAGGGGAGGTCAGTGAAGCAGGTCTGCAGGTGTCTATCTCTTTCCCTCTCTCTTTCCCTTCCCTCTCAATTACTCTCTGTCCTATACCCCCCAGAAAAACTGAAAAAGTGATCACAAGAGCAGTGGATTCATAGGGCAGGCACGGAGCCCCAGCAAGAACCCTGGAGGCAAAAAAAAAAAGTGAACATGAGAGCTCACCTGGATAGTGAGCCTACCTCATCATGCCTGTAGTCTCTACCACACCCAAGAGACCTCAGGTTTATGAGCTTTATGTCTCTTTTTTAAAAAAAATATTTATTTATTTCCTTTTGTTGTCCTTGTTTTATGTTGTAATTATTATTGTTGTCATTGTTAGATAGGACAGAGAGAAATGGAGAGAGGAGAGGAAGACAGAGACAGGGAGAGAAAGATAGACACCTGCAGACCTGCTTCACCACTTGTGAAGTGCCTCCCCTGCAGGTGGGGAGCCAGGGCCTAGAACCAGGACCCTTATGCCAGTCCTTGCACTTAACCCACTGCGCTACCGCCTGACTCCCGAGCTTTATGTCTCTTTTGACCTATGGGGAAGTAAAGTCAGCTCAAAATAGTGAAACCCAGACAATAGCCAAAACAAGAAAACAAATAAATATGTTCTTTAAATCGTATTTAGAAACTAATAGTTTCTGTATAAGTACCGCGCGCTGATTGTGCCACTGGAGCTCCAAGAAACTAATAGTTTCTAAAGAAATTTCTTCAAGGTTTTTTTTTTCTTTTTGCAGAGAAAGAATTTGCTTATTCACAATAGATTTACTTCTTAGTTTTACTTAGATTTACTTCTTAGTGAAGCCCTGAGATGGCTGAAAACTTTTGTTTACTCAAACATTAGTCATCAGTTTTAGCGTAAGTAAATTTCCCAAATTTTTTTAAAAGCCAGGGGTTG